>NW_010547985.1:8514-14898 GCF_000687285.1 Phaethon lepturus | reverse complement strand
TTGCTAGAGCATCATCTGAAAATCTATCAATGCAAACAGCATCTTTGAAAAAATACCAGCAATCCAAGACAAGCTGCTTTCTCCACCCCAGTACTGCAGAAAAACCTCTGCCCAGTACCCGTCCTAGCAGCGTCTATCTCGGCAGCGCAGCACAGCAGGGGCTGGAGGCAGACCCACCGAGCACACAGCAGCAGCAGCCTGTGGCCCGTGTCTCCTGCTCGGTGGGGATGGTGTCCCACCCAGGAGCGGTGGGCAAGGGAGACATGCCAGGGCCCAGCTGAGAGGAGTCCGCAAGGCTGCTCCGTCCGTGCCGGTCAACTGCTGGGGGCAGCACCCAAGGGCAGTATTTGGGGAAGACCCCCACAGGCAGCCCCCGGCTTGCCGCCTCCCCGCAGACGTGTCAAGGGACAGACTCGGCCACCACCCCAGGGCCACAGTCCAGGCCCGGGGCTGCTGCCTGCGACATGGGGCTCACCCCGCAGCCACCCCCCCGGGAGGGGAGCTTCAGCGACCCAAGGTTACACATACAACAGAGGCGGTTCTGGCGAGCCTGGCAATAGCTGCCTCCTATTACTATGCTAAATAAACACTTCACTCAACAGTCTTGGCACTTATTAAGCACCTGGGAGAGAGACTGCCTCATTTTGTCCAAAACACTCTTAATTACTGTTTAATCAAGATCTCTTCCCCGCTAGAAAAAGAGGCAGCTAAACATTTGCATGTATTTTCCACTGCAATCGCATTACACATCTCTGTGACAAGCAAATTCTTGGCAGTGCTTAGGAAGAACGCACTGCCTGTGCAGGAGCACCGCAGCACAGCGTGCTAATCCCAATAGCCTTAGGTCTCCCCTCCTCTAGGTAAGGAAAGGAACCAGGAGGATTTCCTGGCACATGGACTGATGCTATCAAATGCTTCTTCTATTTGTTGTTGACGCATATGTAAGAGTTGAAGAATCAGTAAATAACCTTGTAATATCTTGATTTATGGATTATTCTTCCATACAAACAGCACATGGTAAGGACAACATGCATTCATTCGTATGTTCTATCTCTGCTGGTACAGGAGCATCTGCTGTTAAGCACCTGCAAATCCCAGGCAGCACATGGCTGAGCTGCAGCACTGTTCAGACGGGGTGTCCAATCCCCCACTGTCAGAGTGGGTGAATGCACAAAACACTGCGTGGGCATTTAGGCACACATCTTTTTCCCTTTTGTAAACCAACTCCTGGATCTGGATTTTCTGAGTGATTCCTGCACACAGCTTTAGAAGTGTGCCCGGCAATTTGCAGCTGCACTTCCAGAGGCCAAAGACCCGAGGAGTGCCCTGCAGTGCAGAGCAGGCAGCACAGCACCTCCGTCCTGACCTCCGCAGCCAGCACATGGCATGGGCTTGGGGTGCGAGAACCCGCATGGCAGAACCTCCCTTTGCCTCCACTCTACATCCAGCCCAGGCTCAGCTTTTCCTTAAGGTAAGGGGGGATTTGTTCAGCTGATTTAACTGGCAGTCACAGTGCTCAGACAACTCTGGCAAAAATGAATTTCCTTCTGAGTCGCATGAGGAAGAGAAGAGCCTCTGAAACAGCAGCACTGTGCTGCTTCACGCTGAGGGCCAGGTCCTGAACGGGCCAGACAGGGCTCAGCCTGGGCTGCACCACCACCATCTCCATCACAGCTAGAGATGCATCAAACAGCGCTAGTCTGAAAGCTCAGAAAAGCAGACGCAGCAGGAACGTGTCCAGGGCACGTGCTCCCTCCCAGCGGAGCCGCCAGTGGCACCCCGTGTTCTGCACCTGACGCGTTATGTTGACTAAGTGACAATTACCCAGGAATCGCTGCTAGTGATAGATTATCAATGGCATATGACTTTGCATTTTAACAGCTGCTAATCTTCCTGCTAAACCCAGAATATCAAGTTAAATCACCTAATGTGATCTTTTGAGTATGGAAAAGCAGAGCTCTATGATAGTGATTTAAACGTAGTTGCTGGTAAAGTCATTCAAAGAAACCCACTTGCAATATTCCAGTACAGATGTCCATGCTTTGTGCAAAGGGGACGTCTGTACTGGAGAGTTGGACAAACTGGCTCCCCAGTACCTTTTATGTTGTGACTTCATTCAGAAGATGCAAAACTCTTCATAATGACAGGCTTTGGGAAAAAGCCAAGAGTTTTCAGAGGAGTTGCACAGAGGTTTGTTTCTCTAGGACACACGAGCAAGACATAGTACGTATAAGGATCTCAGAGTCCCCACTAAACATGGATTCATTTATCCATTTTTATGAATGATGGAATTTTTTCCATTTCTCTCCCCAGCTCATGGTACAAGGGTCTTCCGCACACAGACAGCAGACAACTGGATACGTGCACATCCATGTTCATGTGGCAGCTACCTGACCAGAAGGAGCTGCATGACTGAACCTAACAGCAGACTCCAGCTCTGAAGTAGTATTCAAATACAAGTTGAGCCTGTGTCAGTCCTCATATGCAAACCAAACTAGTCTAAGATTATCTCTGTTCTCAACCCGTTTACCAAATAGGTCTCGTGGTGAGCATGTGCTGACTCTTGATCTAGGGAATGCATCCAAGGAAAACAGCTGCCGGAGGCTTCACTGCAAATGAACGCTGTGTGCTAAAGGAGTCCCTCGCCTGACACGGAGCTGGAAAGCTGGCGGGGAGGTTTAAGTGGGGACAGATGAAAAGCCAAAGCTCACTCCCTCCTGTGCCATCTCTGTAGGAAGCCACACACGTACACAAAGAACAGGAGTAGCAGTTTGCAGCAAACCCCAACCTAGAACGGTCCTCTGCAGTTTGCATAAACTACTTCTGTCCCTGGAGAAGCCCCCTCAGCCCAGCCACACACGTCTGTCATGCACCAAAGCCTGCCAGACACCCTGTGCTAGCTGTGCGGTACTCACCCTGCCCCTCTAAGTGCCTTCCCGGCCTCAGCTGAGGGGGAGGATGGATCGCCCTGCCCCAGCAGCGATAACCCCTCCAGCCCCTGGGCAGCAGAGCTCTGACCACCCTCTGAGCATCCTCCCACCTGGGCGCAGCTCAAGGACAGCACTGTCCCCTCTCTGCAGGGCGAGGGAGGGGAGCCTGAACCAGCACTAACAAACCTCCTAATTAAAAACCTTGGAAGGGCTTAAAATTAACTGTCCTGGGGATTGGGAACAATTTCAAAAACAAAGCAAACTCAAATCTTTCTTTCATAAACAGGGAGTGGAGACAGGATATCAGTGTGCTGCAGCCAGGAAAACCAGCCCAGGGAAGGGGCTGATGCCCTGTCTGGCCTCTGCCCGGCGCTCTCCATTGCTGCACCGCAAAGCTTTCTCACCATGGGCAGAAACACACCAAGAGAAACGGGCCAGCTGCTGCTCTACCATTTAAATGAGACATATTTCACATGTCTCCAGTTGTGAAATTAGCATCTGACTTCATTGATTCCTCCCTCCCTCACCCTCCAAAAATCCATTTTCTCCAAGATTTTGAGAACCTACAGCAAGGAAGGCGGAAACCAGTTCGGGGTACACAAAAGAAAGGCCAGCAAGTACATCTGGATAACTTTTAAAGATAATTACTCATTTTCATATCCTCCTTCCGTTCTTCTGGCTGGGAGCACCAGACACCATGCAAACAGCCTTTCTTGGAGTATTTTCTTGGCACACTAGGGTACCGAGGGTCTTCAGAGGAAGCTCTGAAAGCATTCAAACCTGGGCTGTGACACCCTTGCATCTCATCAACAGGCATGTCCCAGTCAAAAGACAAAGTCTGGTGTAGAAGACGTACGTACATTTCCCACTGTACCCACAATAGGATTACTCCGGGCCTGTTTAGTGAAGTCCTAGCACAATAGTGTTATAAGGCCCTTAATCATGCTGTGCTTTAGCAGCATTCCTTGGCCCAGAAGAGCACACCAGCAGTATGAGACATGAATACTGGCCAAGCTTTGTTTCCATGTTCCTGTCTCCTGAGCCCATGAGGAACATCTGGTTGCCTTCCTTCCACTCCAGAGGGTGGGCATGGGTGGGTCTCCACTGACAGCAGCAAGGCTACAGCTAGCAGCACACCCCAAGCAGCCTATTGATCAACACAAGATGAGGCAAGACGAAGGACGTGCTTGGAGAGGTGCCTGCAAGACTTTTGCCATGCTGGCAGCAGAAGGAAGGGACACAGCAATTAGGATCTGCATGAATGTCAGCACTGCAAAGAAAACCAGGATAATGCAAGATAAAAGGCATTTGACCATGGCCTGCAGAGAAAGTTGCCACCCCTTTCCTCGTCTCCACAGGCTACAGCAGGAACCATGGCACTTCGCTGCAAGATGCTTCCTGGTCCCTGCCAGGACACAAGCATCTGCTCAGAGGGGTTTTAACCACATCAGAGGGTCAGCTGCAGGAGGGTACTCCAGCTCACAGCAGATTTGAATGGGAAGGCAGGACCGTAAACCAGGAGTCAGCAACCCAACACCCTGCAGCCTGTGCTTGGTCTGACAAGGGTTGAGGAGGTCTCTTCCACAGAAGTTTCCCCAAAAAACTGCCTGTGCAAACCAGAGCCCCGGTCCTGGTTCTGAGGGACATTCACCATGTGGGACTCCCATCACCCAAGGCAGGCGGGGACACCCCTCTTTCACCCAGGAACACAGCAGCAGCCAGGGCACCCCCTGTTTGGAGGGGGTTTAAGCTCCTAAGGTCCAGGTTTATTCTTCCTCTTTGGGGGTTTTAGGTAGGTGCTCCCTAGCATAGAGAGACAGCAAGAGCACACACACTTCTGTGTCTCTGGGGAAAAAGTACTTCTAGAAAATAAAAGATCTGGATCCTGGGTTGTTCTACAAATAATTCAGATAATAAAGTAACTCCATAGAAGTCAGCTTGTCTGGTTTGAAAGCCAAGACATAATTCAGAGAGGTTTGGGGGCTATGAGCTCTTGGCAGGAGACACCAAGTCCCAAAGAGACTTCAGACATGTGCCTGCCCCTCAGGTTGCTGCTGAGGAGCTCAGGTGGCTCCCCTACCACACTGGCTTTTGCATGCCACATCTGCAGGGGCCCGTGACTGCAGAGCTGCTGCGACTGGGACTGGGTATGCGAATGCAAAAGCCTGTCCATGAGGTATGCCGAGACCTCACCCTCTGCCGCAGGGTGGTGATGGAAAGGCACTGCCTTGGCATGCCTCTCCACCAGTGTGGCCGAGAAGTCTGCCCCAGGTTCTTGGGGGCAGGGGCCCTGCCAGCAAGTGACACGCTGGCTGCAGGCTCAGCAGCTCCATGTAACTGAGTCCAGCACAGAGGGAAGCCTGGATTAGCTCCTGGCACCGTAGGACATGCGATAATAGCAGAAGCAGAGCAGCAGGCAGCAATTGTGGAGCCTGAGCAAAATCCCTTGTTTTCACTGGCTAGTTCTGGTTTCATGTTTCTGATCTTTTAAACATCAGGCACTCCCTGAGCCCAGCCAACAGCTCCCTAACACAGCACTCCGCTCTGCCAGTAGCCTGACCTGTGCCAATAGGTCTTCTCCAGACTGCCAGCTCCAGGCTGGAGACGGAGCTCTAGCCCCACTGCATATGGACCGGCAGCATCCCTCAATGGTAGGAGCAGCTGGGCTCAGCTCCTGGAGGAAAGCAGCACCATCCCACTCTCCTCGTGCCAAGGCTCACAACAGGCAAAGCTACTTTCCCCAGCCTATCTCTGCAAGCGAACCCACAAGTACCTCAAACCAAGGCAGTCGAGGCATGGGGAGCGCTCTGCAATGGGGAGACACAAGACCAGTATAAACCAGTGCCAGCCACAGGCATTAACATGTGCTCCACTTTCAACCCAGCCACTTAAACGCACCCTTTTTTTCTGGCTGTTAAGGCAGTCACTAGTGCAGACCCGCCTGTCTCCCATTCCAAAGGAGGAAAAGAGAAGGGAGCTTGTGGAAGAGAAAATCACCCTCTGCAGCCTGGAAAAACCTGGGTGTTACAAGACTGCAGAAACAACGAGAGGTCATGCGGGCAGGTGAAGGGTTAACAGGTGGAAGTCAATGCCCCTCTACCAGGCAGCCAATATTTCTATCAATAAATTATGCATCAGCATCTAGTAATAATGACCTAGCAGCCAGAGCTATTTAAAACAAACCAATCAATGGTATTAACGTAATCCCCGGGAGAAAACAAGACGCCACGCACAGAGCGGGGACAGGAGCAGATCGGGCCAAGGAGAAAAGGACCTTTGGCTGGGAGAGCAGTCGGCCAGAGGGAAAGGAGAGGTCCCTGTGCTGAAAGGCCAGGCAGGGCCTCCAGCCAGGCCAAGAGCACAGAATAGAAACCACCTCCCCGGCCCCTGCACCGTAGCCACCACGGCCTCGGGAAGGGCTGGCACAGAGACCGCCAGCCTGGCCCCTGTGCGC
>NW_010547985.1:8068-8403 GCF_000687285.1 Phaethon lepturus | reverse complement strand
CGGCCCCACTCCATCTCCCAGGCCAGACTCTCCCGGAGCACAGAGGTGAATGGCCACTGCACGGTGCTGGCTGCTGCCCAAAGGTTTGGGCCACCCCGTGTCCCACGCATCCCGGTGCATCAGCCACCACGGCTTGGCCCCTTTGCAAGGACACAGAGCTCCCCTCAATGCTGAGGCCGCACCCTACGCTCCGCATCCTATTTCCGTTCTTCCAAAAGGGACAAGTGGCGTCTCTGGTGCTCCTCTGCATGAAGAGATGCTGACAAACGGCCACCCGTGTCCGGCAGGCGCTGGCTCGTGCAGGGACACATGCCCACTGGGGGGGCAAGGACAGT
>NW_010547985.1:0-8040 GCF_000687285.1 Phaethon lepturus | reverse complement strand
GCTGAGCACGGCTCCCAGCGCTGCCGTAAGGGCCATGCCGCCCACCCAGGACCGGCCGGGCACAGAGGGCTCAGGCACTGCAGTGACCGTGGGGGGTCCCGAGAGAGGGAGGCCACGCACCGCCCCAACCAGCCACAGAAGCACAGGGACAGAGCCATGCTCACCACCAGCCGTCCTCACTCCACCGCAGCCAGGGACTTGCCCTTGTCCATCACTACACGCCATCCAGGCACAGGTCGGTGCTAAGAGGCAGCGCAGCCGGGTGACAAAGGCAGCCAAGCTGGAGAGGGCAGATCCAGGACCTCCCAAACATTCCTTGGGGTGCCACAAGGCAAGAAGAGGGTTCACCATTTGCTCAGATCTGCATGAGTATCCCTGACATTTACTACTGCTAAACACTAAAAATTGTATTTTTCACATTCACGGTCTTGTTTATTTGTTTTACCCATTTCAGTAACTGGCCCAGACCTTTTACCCCATCTGATCGGCCAATAAATATCACAGGATTCCTTTAAACATCTGGAAGAGAAATCCTTAGATAAGACCAGCACACAGAATTGCTTCCCATTTCCTTGCCTCAGCACCATACTGTCCTGAGAGCACATCCCACCCAGGGACACAGAGCCGCGCGGAGAGGATAGGCACTGCCGCTACTAACCCAGGGGTTGTGCTGCCTGGAGATAAGGCAAGGAGCTTGCCTGCAAACACCGAGAAGAGGTATCTAGAAATTGATATTCCAGGATGCTGACCTAACCATTCAGAAGGTGAAATAATTGGGGAAATTACATTAGCTTGCACCATTTTCTTCAGTTCTTGAAAGCTGCCAAATCTTTTGCCCTAACTGCTCAGCAAGACAGTTCAGCACTGAGTCTGCTTGCTGCTTATCTATAATGAGCATCTTTACCAGCAATCTGAAGCAGAAGGGTTTAGTTTTGCTGTTGTAGCCCTTTTGAATACACCCAGCTCATGAATGCAAGAACATCCTGAAGGATTTGCCAACAGCATCAAGCCAGACAAAACGACAGCCATCCCATCCAGGAGAGCACCAGCGCTGGGTGGAGGGGAGGTAAGTCCCGGGTCATAGGCCTGATACATCCCACCACAAAGCTAACTCCGAAGGACGTGTTAGGGCCAGCGTGCTGGGAATCTCTGTTGCTTCTCGTGATGCTCATAACTGGTTGTAAAGTCCCTGAAGGTGCTCTGGCAGAACTTGGTTTTGAACAATCAGTTCCTTTTTCCCTGGCATAGTTAAACTGAATCAGCTCCCAAGTAACCCTATGACCGCGAGACCAGGAGCACAGACGTACCATCCCGTATAATAGGCAGGCGCAGCTCAGTGTCCAGAACACCAGCACATACCAACGAGCAGTTTGCAGCGGCCCCCCCCCCAGCCACTGCACAGCGCATGGTGTTCGCAAATAGCAGGTCTGCTGGCGCTGTGCCACGGAGAGCCGCGGGCAGCCGAGCCTGCTGGAGAGCATGCCGCCAGCCCCCCAGCCTGGGGCAGGCTCGGATCACCCTCAGGAGCAGAGCGATGGCTTCTACCTCAGGCACTTAATGCAGCACGTCCCCCCTCTTCCCCTGGGACACGCACCTCTTCCCCCTCCAGGCTCCCGGGACGCCCAGCCTGGGCAGGCACCGAGCACCTCCCATGCCATGCCAGCCTTCACTGCAGGGCAGGGGCTGCAGCCCACCCACGCCAGGCGCGACGTATTTAATTCTTGCCCGTCCTCAGCAGCGCTCGCCACGCAGAGACACCAGAGCCTGGGGGGACGACAGGGAGGGAGGAGCAGCCCCCGCCGCCCCCTCTGCTCGCCCCCACCCTCACGGCGGCCAGGCCCCAGGAGCACGGTGCCTCGCGCACGAACACAAGGGCTCACCAGCCCATACATATAACACACTTCATGTGCATTCTCCATATTAATAAATGGGGAAAGAAAGAACCATAAATCTATGAACTGCCAATTTGCACAGGACGAGCTCTTTTACTGGCTACGCACTAGCACCTTTTACAGCCCATTAATTACTTTCTCTAATAAAGTTTGACAAAATGATAACTTGCCCATGAAAAGTGTTGTAATAAATACATTTTCTCTAACTTTGGACCATTCTTGCACGTCTGGCTCATAAACCCCTCCCACGGTTCAGTAACTTACTGTCTACCTGTACTTTTCAGCCAAGGAGGGGGCCCCGGCGTGACACCCCTGCGCATGCCAGCCAGCACGACGCCACCGAGGCCACGGCCAGCGAGCAGGGCTCCTCCTGCAAACGGGGCAGGAGCCAGCACGGGTCCGGCAAACACAGCCTCCCCCCGCCTGGGCTGAGCAGTGGAGAGCGCTTCCGCTGCGCTTCCAGTGCAGCTGAGAGCCCCTGCTTGCCTGGCGGGTCCTAGGCATCCCATAAAGCCTGTGCCCAGAGCACGCCCCTTCATTTCCCGCTTCTCGGGTCACACAGAACGCACCTCTTGGCTCAAACCCCAGCAATGCCCATGGCAAGGTTAACCAGCTGCATCCGCAGCAGCGCCAGCTCTGAGCTGAAGAGAGTCAGGGTCTCCAGAAGCCCGGAGTGCCACCACCACCTCCAAGAGAACACCGGGTACCTGGCTCCCACACACATGCAGCACCCACGCTGCTTCTTCACGGTGCCTCTCATTCCGTTTCGCAGACCAGGCACCAAGGGGCATCACGCCTCCCAGCCCGATGCTCACGGCATTTATTTACAAAAAGCCACAGTTGAGCTCAGCAGAGACTACAATGGCCAAAGCTGGTCTTTCCTAATACAGAAACAGGAAGCAGTAGGTACGTTTTAGTCTTTTAATAATTCCAAATTATAAGCTGTTTAAAAACTTTATTATGATTCAGAGGAGCACTAAGAGACCAAACTCACCTCTGGACACACAAATTCAGATCTCATTAAATTCTCTCTTGAAATTACAAGTCAGCCCTGTAAATCTGAGCATTGGAGCCTGGCTCCAGAGCTAACGGTCAGCACAGCTGGGCATCACCACAGCCAGAGCACAAGGCACATCCACCCTCCATGCCCCTGCCTGCCTTTGGCTTTCACCCTCACCCGAGGCCGACCAGCCGCCAGCACCGCTCTCAACCCCTAGCACTGCGCTGCGCGCTCTTGTCCGGACACCCGCCGCGTGCGCAGAGCCGCCACCACATCTGCAGAGGACCAGAGCAGCTGCCGCAGCTCCTGACAAAGGCCTGCGTGGGCTCCTGGACGCCGCCCCAGCACACCCTGGCACACACCTGCGCTGCAAGCCGGCCACACGTACGCTGTGCTGCACCCCAGGCCGCTGAACGTTTCTTTCCCTGTTTAATTAGTTGAGTGACTCTGCTCTGCCCAATAAAATCGTCACCCCCCTCGGCAGTGCCATGCCGTGGAAATTTATGATCATAATTTAGAGGCTGAATTACCACTGTCAGTACCTGTGCCATATGAATTACTCAGTCATATTAAATTCAACTGTTGATTTTGCAGGGTTATATGAAGCGGGAACACTTAGAGCCAATGAAATAATGGAGGAGAAAGAATTATGGACAGGGAAGTTACATTAGCTGTTCAAAGCATGCTATGCAGAGCCCACCTCCCCAGCCCTGGCCGAGGGCCATCTGCCTGCACTGCACGCTGTGCCAGCGGCACAGGGGCTCCCCCAGCACCGTCCACGCAGCGCTGGGACCCGCACTCCGCCCTCCCAGGTGGCGGGCAGACCCCGCAGCCAGGGTGCTGGCCACGCGCAGCTCCGCTGTCATAGCATCAGAAGCAGGATCCGTCCTTAACAAAGAGTTAAGGAACTTTGTCAGAGGCCTGTGTTGGCATGACGAAGTCCTTCCGTTTTTTAAAACAGTGTTACCCAGGGCACATGCTATGATAAGGTTTTTATGTCCATGTATACACAGAATTTGCCGGTCTGTAAAGCCCCAACAGGCAGCTCAGGCACACTCAGCATAGTCCTGTCTGCTCAACTCCAGGGACCTCAAATCCCAGCGTGATGCCCTGAATCCAGCACTGACCTTACTTTCACAGGCAAATACTTGAGAAGCGTCACTGAGCCATTGGTCTGCCCTACAAAATCAGACCAATTAACTTGAACTCCAGCCAGCCTAGACACACTCAGTCCGAAACTTCACATCCTAGCAGCCCAACAGTACAGCTTGACTTGCTCCGAGAAGACTAACAACCTGGAGCCCTGCAGTGCCCCAAACCAGAATTTAGCATTGGACAAACTAAAACCCTTTGCCTTGAAAGCCGAAATATAAAGCAAGCTGATTTTGGAGTGATGACTTTAACAGTACGTCCAGCTTACGGGTAGGCAGGATTTCTAATGCACAGACAAAAAGAACACTGTGCATTTGTATATGGAGCAAGCGTTAAGCGACTACTGCAGAAAAATGTCCATCAACCATCAATAAAAAAGGGAGCATAAACATTCTCATCTCCACTCACAGGCAGCTGAAGCTCTAACTTGGAACGATGGAGGATGAGGATATGTTCTCTCTCGTTTACAGGCAAGCTTAATTCACAGTTTACAGTGGGTAGTGCGGCAGGGGAAAGCAGCTGAGCCAATTGCCACAGAGAAAACGCAGCACTGAGCTCCCGCTAACCGAAGGTTTGGCATTTCGTCTGGCCTCTGCCAGGTCCTTACGCAGGTCCTGACGCAGCCTGGCTCTCTGGCGCTGTCCTCGCCATTCCCAGCACGCCGGAGGGACACTGCTCTCCCAGCCCACCACAAGCGCCTGCCGACCCCGTGTCAAGGCACAGGAGCTGCTCCACGCGGGAACCTGGCAATGCCCAGGGTGGCACGCTCACCCTCTGGTCTCCCCAGGAAAGGTGCAGGGTCTCCAGTCTTTGTACTTCTAGGGCAAAAGGTGTGCGCCTTCTGAGGCTCGGTGCAGCGGGAGCTCCCTGACCTGCACAGAGGACCTCCTCTTCCACCCGCTGGCATGGCCCTGATCCTGGGACACCTCACTGTAATCCTGAGGGCCTTGGTATGGGCAAAATAATTTTCTTACCTAAAATCATACAGGGGCCTTCCCCCTGAGATTGTAAGTTATATTTGTTACGAAGCCTCATTTTAATACAGATCTCCTAATGTCCATCCAAGACCTCTCTAATCATGGAAAAAAGTGCATATAAAAATTCACATGTACGATTTCAATCAAGTGCATTTATCTGCATAGATGGCCCTTTTTTTGCCAAGATAATGTCAGAAACTCGACACAAATCATCACAATTTACACTCTCCTCCTCTTCAGTATGAGGCAGACTCTGCCAAATCAAGGGCTAATATATCACATTATCCCTAGTAATCCAAGAGCTGCCTCCTGCCACATGCTTTATGAAATACCTATGTCTTTGATTCATTGATTCCTACCTCACCTTGTGGGTAGAAAAGCTTTTTTCCCCTTCTTGTACAACTTCCAGTTTAGCATGCTACATACTGTGCTGCTTGGCCAACGTCAGCTCTCTGTCCTTCAAGCCAGGACTAACCCCTCCCATTTAATATAGGACCACATGTATTGTGGAAGGAGCTTGCCAAGGATTTTTTTTTTTTTTTAAAGAAAATAAATAGTTGGGGTATTTTTTGTATTTCTAGAGGAGAGCATGAACACGTTTCCCCACTGTCACAGCCAATGCAGTCAATTATGCATTTGAGGAAATTGCAGAGGCGAGCACAGCTGGAGGGTGTCCCATCATGACTGTGTCTCTCCGCTGACACAGCTCACCTGCCGCAGCCCTACCCCACCCGGCATCTCTTTTTGCCTCATAAGAATGCATGGACCTCAGGACAGAAATCCCTTCTGTTCTGGCCATGCGACACCGAGCATGGTAACAGCAGCTGTCACCAGAAACTTGATTTTTTCTAAACCTTCTCCCGTTTATACATATGCAGTCATTGAAGTTGCCTCCATGAACCCAAAGAAAAACACAGCAAGAGCAACTTCCAGAGAGTCACACTAAAAAACAAGAACCAAATCCAGCTGACCTGAGCACCCAAATCCCTGCTCTGGAAACTTTACACTCAGTTCCCAAGTCCTGCATCAATGCCGGGCAGAGCGCAAGCAGTGCTGTGAGCACGGACCGCAGTGGCATGCCGAGCAGATCTCTGCCAGACGCCCCATTTCTGTGCTCTCACCAACCCTGTCTCCTGGGGAGAGACGGGCAGCAGAGGGGAACCTCAGTCACTCGGCAAGTCGCCCCCGGGCCTCCCACAGTCGCAGGACAGATGGTCACACCCGAAAGCATTTGGAGACAAGATTTAACAGTTCCTTGGCCTCTGCCAGCAGAGTCTGCAGAAGTGGTGCTCATGCTGTTGTGAAGCTGGGCCTCCTGCAAGAATAAGCCATGCCTTGTGATGGAGATGACTTAGTATTCTAGCTGTGCATCTCAGCACCGCACAGTAGATGGAATATGCATTGGTAAACACTGCTTTTGGTGCAAGAGTCCACAGAGAAGTTATCAAGAGAAAAAGCAAATGTGTACAGCAAACAGTAAGTGCGCTGGAGAACACAACTGCAATACAAAGCATGTCCTTCTCCTTCTGATGCCAGCTCCAGGATGACTAACTCTGTGCAAGGATGCCAGCCACTGAAAGACCTTAGATGCCCTTCTTCCACAACTCTGAAAACGGAAATAAAAGTATGAGACTGTTTGTCTTGTAAATCTGATGCCTGCAGACCCAGGTGCTCCCGTGTAACCCCATTTCCTGCACAAACAGACCTGTCGCTGCTCTTCACACTGACTCGGCACTCGCCCACCTTCAGTACAAGCATCCACCAGCTCTCACGAAGCCCTGCTCCCCATCCCCTGCTGCACCCCCAGCTGGGAACAGACTGTCCTGTGGCCCAGGTGCTCACAACAGAAGCAGACCTGAGCTCTGTGTCCAGACTGGTCCTTCCCCAGACTGCTGCTTGGTCTCCAGCTTTTGGAGTGAAAACCCAGGGACAGTGAGGGGGAGATGATGCCGAGATCAGCTCATGGCCAGGTATCTTTCACATTCTGTGTGTTTGTCCAAGTTACAAACAGCAGCCTAAAGCTCTATGCATGGAGAATAAGATCTAGGAGAACATCAGGGGGATACACCAAAACACAGACCAGCTATGCCTTGTAAGGAAGGACAGGGCTTCTGAAACCAACCTGGATGGAAAGCAGCCTCGGGTGCTGGCAAGCTCCCACCCTCACCAGCTGTGCTAATGGCTCCTAGAGATTTGTAGCCAAGAGCCCACATCAGGCTTGCAGTTACCTTAAGCTCTGCCTGTCCAGCTTCCGCAAGGTCTCACTAGCCCTTTGTGACGCTCAGCCACAGCGTTATCAGACCAGGCTGCCTCATCCACTGCCGTAACCAGCAAGATCTGTTGCTTGTCCACTTCTGGATTTCAGATGGCCCAGTACCTGGGACAATCCCAACCACTCATGTTACTTGGAGTCTCCAGGCTCTCTGTGGACTCATCACACCTGTGCTCAGCACCCGGGGTACCCCAGAGCATGGTCCCCGGCCGTGATGACTGACGCACAGCACACCCGCTCCCGCCACCTGCACTAAAAGCACTGCTTGCAGGGCCCTACGCAGCCACAGCCTGAGGCTATCATCCTTTGGCATGCATAAGCACCTGGGAGTCTACAAAGGGGCCGTTTTACATATCAGTAACGAAGTACATGAGAATGCAAGCTGCAGGAAGAGAGGGAAAGGATGTGAGGGCTGAGCATCCCCCAGCAGACAAGGGAGGCTATGGCCAAACCCTAGGGAGGTGGGAAATGAACCCTTCCCCTCCAGCACTCAGGCTGGCCTCCAGAGAGCCTTCCTGCCCAGAGGAGGCAAAGGCAGCTTCCCCTCAGAGGAGCGAGGGCTTGTAGGTAAGAGGAGCATGGAGAAGAGCCGCAGAGAGCTTCCTGCCCATCGGCAGAGAGGCCCTTCTCACTGAAGGGCATGCACCACCCCGGCTTCCCCGCGCACCGGCTGAGCGGTGCCAGGGCACTGCCCCACGGACACCCCTCCGGGCTGCACCCTGCCCACCAGAAACCCCCCGCCCCGTT
>NW_010547984.1:0-8074 GCF_000687285.1 Phaethon lepturus | reverse complement strand
TGACTGGCTTACTTGGTGCCAGACATACGGCAGACTGGGCCCTTTGCAAAAAATAGCGCGCTTGGTCTGATCTTTTTTAAGCGTCTGTGTTTACAGTTTGTGTAAGAGTCCCCAAAAGCTTGAGGCCGTTGGGTTGCAGCAGCCGTGATTTTCTTCAGTGATAATGGAGATCCAAATGCACAAGGACTCTTACTGTCGTGTCCATTTTTTGGCAATAGGGTAAAAATAAACTTACTTGATTATTAATGTGTAATATTGGGAGTTTTTACGTTAGAGTATAAATCAGTTCTGTAAATTGCATCTACTGTAAGCCACACAGAAAAGCCCAGGGTTTTTGTTTAGCTGATGAGTTTTGTAGTGCATACCAGATTTCAGCTGGACTGATGGCAACCATGTCTGTTGTGCATCAGAACTGGCTGCATTGTACTTCTGTGTTCATGAATGGAGGTTAATTTTTCCTGTCTAGTGCAAATGGATACGCCAGGGTTTGTGATTTCACATTCAGAGTGTTCGGTTGTTTCTGCCATAACGAGTGCAGGTGCCAGTATAGTCTGAAGCAGGAGTTTTTTTCAGATAGCTCATGTACCTTCAAGAGTAGATGGGCAAGTCCATGGCAGAGAAATCTGTTAAGGGTTATTATGCATATAGAAACTACCTCTGGCTCCAGGAGTCCCTAACCAGATGCTGGGAGATACTTCTACTTGTCAGGCCACTGTCAGAAACAATGTAAGATGCCATTTCTGCCTGACTCTCTGCAGTCAGTTATTTGTATTTTATTATTAAAATGTTATTTTTATAAGGTCAAATATAAAATTCATGATAATTGGAATTATCTTGACTTTAAGCTCAGCTATGAAAGTATGAATACATAGTTGTCTGTAGTCTGACCACATCTCTTTACAGAGGTGAAATACTCTTCCCACAGTTGTTGAGATAGGAATCAACTATCTTAGAGGACAATACTGTGATAAATGATTTAGTCCCAAACAGGATTCCAATTTAAGTTTACAATTTATTAAACGAATAGAGGCAAGCAAACAGCACTGGGTGCGCCGGGAGTCTCCGCTCCGCCAAGACGCACACCTTCACTTCTTACAATCCCCTCCTTTATACTTTTCTAGGCTTTGTTTCTTGCCTTTCTCCGCCTTTTTCTCAGAAGATGACTCCTCCTCTAAGTGTGTCACCACTTCCCCGGTCTGCGCATGCTTCATCCTTTTCTAGGTGGTCGTCTGGTGGTCATTGAGAGGAAGATGCTCCTCTTCGTCAGTGCACTCTACATGACCTTTCTGTTTGCGCATGCGCTGTTATTCTACTTATATAATGCTACCTTATTTGGCTATACATCTTCTCGACATTTCTGCGGTTATCTACAACACTGGTTTGTACTAGTATATCAGGAACTAACATACACATATCAGGAAGCTACATAAGCTATACATATCAGGAAGTTACATAAAGATTATGGTTTCTTCTGTTTAACACTGTTTATGGTCATGCCCTACATACATTCCTTTATTTCAATATAAATGACATTTGCTTCAAGCATATATTCACTAGATTTTCTTTACACGAATGACTCGTTCCTCACAATACTATAAAGTACTTATTAATGAACTGAATTGGAAGACACACTTTTAAGACCATTTTTTAGTACAGGGCTGTTGAATTATGTATACATAATCTATAAAATTTCTTGTTACACACTATTCCAAACAACATGCCCAGCCTCTTGTAAAATCTGAAGCTTGCAGCAATGCTTGCAGCTTTTAATGCTTAAAACAACATTTTCACAAAAAATAGAATTAGCTTTAGTGTGGTTTGGTTTGCTGAAATAACAATGTGATGCCAACATATGTTACCTAGTGGAAACCAGTGATTGTTAGCCTATTTCATTTTTTGTTTTCCCTTGACACATTTTTAAATAAGCATTACCTTTACAATCAAGTCTTACTAACTTTGTTGTCTATTACCCATTACTTAATGCATTATTTCTTTAACATACTTGAGTTTCATGTGCTCACCCTAAGATTCTACAATAAGCTTTTCAGTGCATTGCACAGGAATAAATAAAGTATTTGGCCACCGGTATCCGTCATCTTCATTTTCATCACCCATAATGTAAAATTATTATTAATAATAATAATTCTTAGCTGGGAAATGTTCACAAAATGTTCAAAAATATTGCTGCAAAACGCAATATTATACTTTCAATTGTAACTTTAGGGAAGCATCTTATGGGAATGTGCCTCAGTGTTTCCATGCATTCAAAGCTGATGATGTGAAATATTTCCCACTGAAACTCTTGAGCTGAAACTCTCCTCTGATTAAAGACTTCTGCTGTAAACCCTTCAAGATCAGATGATGGTTTATCAGCAGTTTTCTTCATTTTGAAATTGTGTGTGCACCAAACAACTAGCAGGAAATGCCCGTTCTTATTCTTCATTTGTAGCCAAAGTGATACTTATCAAAGCTGATACTAAAGTTACAGCTGCAAATGATACATTACCAATGTTCACACCATTTTATTTTTCTTCTTTTTTTATAAGTATTCCTACCGCAGCTGCATTGCTACCTAGAAGTAGAGAGTAGTTTATTTTGCTTTCAACTCTAACAAATAGGTACTGAAAATGTTTTGCTGCTTCCATGCTTTGATGCATCACTGGCTGAAATAAAGAAAAAGCATGCCCTTTTCACCCACCTCTTCAATTGCTTTTCAGTTGAAAGAACCATTAAAGCATTCTTGGCAATCCATAAAACTTTTGTACCACAGTATCCATTTAAAAGACTCTCAGCAGACTGCAGCAAGCTTTATGCTAAAAACACATTTAATTCCATTTCCTCTAGTTTAATTTCATTTTGCATTTTAAGACTGTGGAAAATCTATGCAAGGTACCTAAGGCCTGTTTTAAGTTAAAATCAAGTACCATACATTTGCGAATACAACTATCTGTAGGGTATTTAAGGCCTGTTTATCTTCCTCCATATAGTAAAGTAATGAAAGTTTGAGTGGTTCTGAAGAGATGTGTTTTGGAGGAGAATATTGGGCTGGATCTCACAGCCTGAGAGCACAGAAAAGGTGCTGTGAAAGAAAGCCGTGAGCACTGCAGGCACAAGATCAAGAAGCCTTCTTGCTTAAATGGATATTGCAGATGAACATTTCCTATCATCCAGCTGTGGCTTCAAGGACCTGTGGCCCAGGGGCAGCAATGAATGGTGTGGCACAAAAGAATGCAATAAATCTTAAACCTGCTGTTGTACTGGCAAAAAGTGATGGTGGCATCTTCAGTATTATTATATTATTATATACCTTCATTTTATTGCATGAATAGGCACCTAACCCCTGCTAGCTTCTGGACTTCGATAATGGCTTGTGATAAAGGATTACACACTTATTTTTGTGGGTTTTTTTCAAATGCAAGTTTATATTCAGTGGGAGTTACCCACCCACATATATAAAATGTAGCTATCTATATGCGAACTATTAGTCTACATTCCCTGTGTGACAAGGAGGTGACAAAGGGCCCTTCTAGGACAGGATTAATCTCATTTACAGGTGGATGTTGCAAAGCCATCGGATGAATCACATTTTAGAAGAGCCTGTTTCTCCTCAGTTGCTACTGAGTGCATCTTGATGACTCACTCAGGTGTAGACATGTATGGGATGTTCGCCGTGGGAGGAGAAGCATCCCACCCTGTCTGTGCCAGAGTTCCCAGGGACCCAGCTGAAGGCTGGTACGAAATACTGGTGTGAGTACAGGCCAAAACTCCCTGACTGATGTTAGTACCTGTGCACTTACCCACGGTTCAGTGCTCTTCCCTTACACAGAGAAAGAAAAGCCTGGTTGAGCTGATTATGACACTGTATGGAAGTCACCATATAAAGATCTCTGGACAAACATTTCTGTTCCTTAGTGTTCATGCTCTTTTGACCATCACATATTGTTTAGATTATACCTCATACATACTGACACACAACCTGGTCAGAAAAAAGTAGGTTTTACTTCCAGTTGGTCAGACAGGCAGCAAGGCATAAAACTCTGTAGTGACCTCTTCATTGGGGAAAAAGAAAAGAATTGAAACACAAGATTATTCCTGAAGTCCTATCACTGGTCAGTGAAACTGGCATAATCTTTGAAGGGCAGAAGATATATAAATAACTTAAAACAGTCAACTTAATTGTGTGGGCTTTCCTCAAGGAACATTTATTACCCTCAAATTTTTGTCATAGGGAAAAAGGAAGCAAACATGATCTGCAAATTCAAGAGTCTGTTGTCAGGGTAGGTAGAATCTTGACAGGCTAATGAAAGAATTACCAGTCCACATCTAATAATTACAGAAAAATTAAACAGTACTATTACAGGAAAAAAAAATCTCAATAATAATACAGTTAAAATTCTTATAAAAACTTCCTAACATTCACCTCTCTGTCTCTGGTGTTATGATTACCCTCCTGTTGCCTCCACAGGTGCTAAGGTTGTTTGGTTCCCTGTGGCGGGAGTCATTTGTTCTTTTTGTTACCCCTAGAACTGGCTTTCCCCAGCTTCCAGGTCTGTGTATTTTTAACTGACCGCCGGTGACTTGTTTACAGCCCTGAAGTTTCCAGTGTTATGTTGTGCCTCCCCCCACTCCTGTCATTCCATGGCTGTAATCCCCTGCATTGCATTATTATGGTAAGGGCATAAACATTTCATTCTAACAAGTAACTGCTAATTACCACTTACTACCACATATTATGGTTCTATCACACAATTATATAAAATCACAAAAAAGTAAAATATAAAATCACAAAAAAGTAAAATATAAAATCGTAGAGTCATAGAATATCTTGAGTTGAAAGGGACCCATAAAGATCATCAAGTCCAACTCCCTGCTCCTCACAGGACTACCTAAAACTAAACCATATGACTAAGAGCATCATCCAGATGCTCCTTGAACTCTGAAAGGCTTGGTGCCATGGCCACTTCCCTGAGGAGCCTGTTCCAGTGACCGACCACCCTCTCAGTGAAGAACTTTTTCTTAATGTCCAATCTGAACTTCCCCTGATGCAGCTTCAATCCATTTCCTCATGTCCTATCACTGGCCACCAGAGAGAGGAGATCAACATTTTACATAATTACCACTTGATCATTAGAAAATTGTTGTTACAGGTAAACAACATAAAACGGAGTTGCAGGCATGCTAAAGCAAGCTGGGCAAAGCCTGACATCCTGAGGATTTGAAAAGTCAGTGTGAAGCTGATGTTCTGCTGCTAGCCGTATTAATACTGTATTTACTGAGCTACCAGGCTACATGGGTCCTAAATATTCAGAAATGTGAAAGTAACTCAGCCTAATATTACTTATCACTCGGTAGTCTTCAATATATATAATGAACAGTAACTAACTTAGTATTCAATTCTTATGTGTAATGTGTAAATCCTTATCTTCCTTCTATGTGAGGAGTAAAGGTTACAAAGGTTAGTAGCAGTAAACAGATGTAGGGCGATCACTGTAGATTAGTGGTTATTAAATACGTAGCATAAAGCAGCCAACAGTTGCTTTGCATACATTTACAGACAGTACATTCTTTCAGCACTGTCAAATTTAAAGGGTTAAATTTACCTGAGTGGAGTCAGTATTTCTGTGCTGTCCTTTCTCATTATAGAAGCTTCTCTCTGAATCATTTCTCCTGTACATGCATTTTAAAGGTGTGTAATTAACTGGTTGCAAGTTGTTAGGCAGTTGATGAAGTGTGAACGGGGCACTGATTTGTTTTCTTTATTTACATGTTTCCCATAATACCCTGATGAAAGCAGGATGTTGAGGCTTTTTTACCCTTTGTATTATTCCTTGCTTGTTTCATCAGATTAAGAAGTGATTTGTGAAGCCATTTGCAATTCCTCAAATTCCATTAAAAATTAGTGTCCAGGAAAGCCTTAATCAAAAACATAGTAGGCACTAAAACGTGAAGACAAACAGCACTCTGATCACTGACTCAAATAACCAGGTTAAGGAAGTGCCTGCTTTTATCTGAAGTCACAGAATCACGGAATCATTAAGGCTGGAAAAGACCTTTAAGATCATCAAGTGCAACCATCAACCCAACACCACCATGCCCACTAAACCATGTCCCGAAGTGCAACCTCTCCACGTTTTTTGAACATGTCTAGTGATGGTGCCTCCACCACCTTCCTGGCCAGCCTGTTCCAATGCTTGACCACTCTCTCAGTAAAGAAATTTTTCCTAATATCCATATTCCTAATATGCTCCCCTCGTGCAACTTGAGGCCATTTCCTCTGGTTCTATTGCTAGTTACTTGGGAGGAGAGACC
Organism: Phaethon lepturus; assembly: GCF_000687285.1. NCBI lineage: Eukaryota > Metazoa > Chordata > Aves > Phaethontiformes > Phaethontidae > Phaethon > Phaethon lepturus. Next base: position 1,765 of record NW_010547984.1, on the reverse strand, counting down.
AAGGTAAGTGTAGCAGTATATCTGACCACTCTCAACTTCTTTATCTTAACAATAAGCTGTTTTTGAAGACCAAGACACTTTAGGAACTTTCTGTTGTTCATTGCTCAGTCCTCCCCCACCTACTCACTTTGGCACAGAGGGAATAATAATTGTGTGGGGCGACCCACCCTTCAACCAAGCAGTAGGGAGGGAGACGTTTTAAGACAGCTTCATCACTGTGGTCTCACAAAGGCCATCACTGAGTGTCTACGCTTGTCAAAGGTGTCTACGCTTGTCAAAGGTGTCTACGCGTGTCAAAGGTGTCTACCCTTGAGTGTTTGTAGCCACCTTTGTTTTAGCATTGTTTCTAGCAAGCATAATAGCTTGCACCCTGAAAGGTCCATCTTCTTATGCACATGCATTCCTTGCTTTTACTGGTTTTAGTTCTCCTAGTGAGAATTGTCTCTGTGGGTTAGCAGAGCAACATAGTTTGCAACACTGTTTGCATCCGGATTGCCTCTGTGTTGCCCCCCCTCCCCACACACACACCTTTTTGTCTGCCATGAAATGGGTTCCGGTGATACTTCTTTTGAGTCGAGTCACTGATCCCACAGGACACCTGACCTGATAGGAAATCAGAGTGCCATGAGTCCTTGCTAACCTGTAGTGCTGGTGCCTCCCGTCAGAAAGTATTACCATTTATTTTACACTTAAGTCCATATTATTTTTACTGTCATCATTTCATCAATGTTAACTTCCAATTTGCAATGAAAAAACAAAAACAAAGAAACAAACCAAACCCTTCCTGTCACATTTTTTCTGTATTAAACCTCAGAAGAATATCAATGTCCAGTCACACTGGCTATAGCAACCCTGCCACTGGAGCTGGAGGAGGAATAGGAAAGCAGCTTGGTGGGCATCTGGCAGCCAGCCAAGGTTGACCCACCACAGTCCCACCAGCAGCCCCAGTGAGGGGACTGCGGGATTGAGTGCTGTGTGTGTTCACACGGTACACTCCTGCTGCACAACCCAACTGCCCATGTCCACACTACATCAAGGATGCAGCGTCCTCAGGTGTGAAACCTAGCCTCCATGCCCTCCGATACTCCGCAACACATCTCCCCTTGTGCCCCTCTGCCTTCTTTACATTCAGAACCGAGATCCCCTTGTAGCCCTTCACAGAAGAACGGCTTCATGGCTGGTGGCAGAAGTTGGCACCTGCATTAGTGGTGGAAAGGCATAGGTACATACCTGCTGTCTGGAAGGTGGCCATTCCAGGTTCAGACAGATGTGCAGCATAGCCGCTAAAAAAAAAAAAAGCAGCTTCTACAGTTCCTGTAACATCCATGGAAGACCACGAACTAGCTAGTTTATGCCCAGAAAGATCACTGTGGTCAAGATGACGCAGCGTGCCCAGCTAGCTTAGCGCTGTAGGCCGAGCACACGTTCTTCCCCTGCGTGTACTGAGGGGTCGGTAATGGCTGTTGCAAGCAGCACTCCGAGCCTTGCTGATCGCTGTGGGTGATTCATGTCTGCCGGGAGGTCACGCTAACTCTGGGAGTGCCAGACATGGTTTCACAGTACCCGTTTACTTTGTGTCAGCCTGCGAACGTTGACCTCATGGGGTAGGCAGGCACCCTCTTTACCCCACACAGTATTGACGGGTCCAGAGTGAGGATTGTTAGCTCTGTGCTGCAGGAACGTGTCTTCTCAAGGGGAGAGATGGGTGACATGATGTGCATGTACACAGACAGCATTGCCTTCTCCTCCCTCCCTCCCTCCCTCC
>NW_010547983.1:0-2913 GCF_000687285.1 Phaethon lepturus | reverse complement strand
GCGGCCGCGGCCGCCAGTGTGGGCAGGGAAGGGCTGGAGCAAGGCCGGGCCGGAGCAAGGCCGGGCTGAGGTGCTTCTCCCGGGAGCCGGGACGCTGCTCTTAGCTGCGGAACGCCATGCGGAAACACCATTAATCTGTAACTGATCTTTTCTTGGAATAAAAAACGAGCTTGTGCAAGTCAGGGCACGGGGGCCGGGCGGAGAGGGAGCACGTGGTGGATTACGGTGCAGGAAACCCTGGAAATGAGGAACACGCTGCTCGCATCATGTTACCGTAATGCATGGCTGAGAAACACAGCTTCATCGTTTTTTCGTGCTTTTTAAAAATACCGTGAAGCATGCTGATATCAAAAAAGAAATTCACGGCTCAGTTTCCATTCATGTAGCTATGAAACCATGTCATCTATAATAAACATCAAGTAATAATACTGTTAGGAAAAAAAGAAAGCCGGGAATCCTTTATGTTTCACCAAATGAAATAAATCTTGGTGAGTTTTCACAGAAATATGTGCGAAGAACTAGTCCTTTAGCAGTTCCTCTAGCCTGTAGTCGTGTCTGATGTCAGGGTTGATTGTTATTATTAATTGTTACTGTTAATCTAATCCTGTAAATTGATGTATGGTTTCCATGAGCATGAAGGTGATTTAACAACAGTAGCTTGTCCCATTGCTTCACCAGGCACATGGTTCTCTACAGTATTTTGCATATTTTCCCTGTTGCTGCTTTCCTTTTTGATAATTACTCAGCTTCTTTTATATAGGCAGGCCAATGGCATCGACATTTAGATACAAACACTCAAGTTTCTGTTCAGTCTCTTTTTCTAGACAGCACATACCCAGTTTTCAAACTTTATACCGGTCTTACCTTGCAGACCTTTTGCGATTATTTTTTCTTACAATTCTTTTCACTGTTGTTTAAAAAAGGAAGTTAAAAACTTAGTGACAAAATGGCTATGGTTCTGGCTGCACATTCTGCTCCTGCTACAGCATGGCTTCACCCCAGCTAACAGCCAAATGCCCACACAGCCCCTCACTTCCCTCTCTCGCAGGACGGAGAGGAAATTGAAGGAAGGCGTGAAGGCTCGTAGATTTAGGTAAAGACAGGTTAATAGCTAAGGCAAAAGCTGCACGCGTGAGCAAAGCAAAAAAATTCATTTATTCACTCTCCATTGGCAGCCTGCTCACTGGGGAGGGTGTGTTGGAGTCCGGCGGAACGTGTCGTGTTTGAGGAGTTGGTGATACCGAGCAAGCCACGTCCGCCCCGCTGAGTGTTGTACAAAAAGCTCGAGAAGCACGAGCGGCTGCTGCGCAGGACTGCTGGAGTGCCCTGCGCCGGCCCATGCCGTGCGCTGGCGCGTGTTACGACACAGATAACATCCCGGCCTGCCAGGAGAAGGTACGTGACTTGGTTATGCAAAATAAAAGGCACCACGGTATGGGAGGAGGGTGGAGGAACCCCTCCACGGATGGGGTCTGCACGGCGTGCTGCAGGAGAATCCATATGGGGTCTGTCTGATGCTGTGCAAACTCAGGGTTCCCGGTGGCTGAAGGGATGTTAAGATTTAATCGCTATTTACATACTTCTTTTTATTCTGTCTTATTAATATAACTATTTTATTAAGATGTTCATTGTTGTGCTTTTCCTATGGAGATGCAGAGAGAACCCTGCACTGTCTCTCTCTGATCTCCCTTTTCTCCCTGTGCAGAACAGAGTGGAAGGAGAGGATGGGGCTGAGGGGAAGGGAGGAAAGCCCAGATGCTGTGCAGGCAATGCCCAGCATGAGCCAAAATGCTCGTGTGTGTGTTATCAACACTGTTTTAGTTACAAATGCAAAACACAACACCGTACACACTGTACAGGCTGCTGTGAAGAAAGTTAACTTCATCCCAGCCAGACCCAGTACATACAGGTAGGATGTTCTAGAGCTGAGATTAGAAGTTAAAAATTCAAGTCTATCTGAGAAGTTCTTCATTTTCGCAAGTAGCTGTATGAGTTATTAATCAGTTGCTCAATTCAGTTAAATGCAAACATTTCCAGTCTACCTTTTATTCTGGTTTTAAAACCACTTGTGCAGAGATACTTGTTCAGAATTATGCAAACACTGAGATACAGAGCAAACCTTGTGAGATGTTATCCAGTTGCCTAGGCATTTGAAAATGTGCTTAGCAATTTCTCAGAAAAATTACCTGAATGCATAAATAATGTCCACCACCTAAATATTCTATACAGAGCATAATTCCCTGCTTGTATCAACACATGCCGGAGAGGTATTCCTCCTGATGTAGTGTCTGTGCAGAGCTGGGGTGCTCATTAAGGACAAAGTTTCTCACATATCCATTCATTGAAAGATAGGAGTTTCCTTGAGAACAATTCTGACGCGAAGTGTGTAACAAGCAGATAAAGGGTCTGAAGCTTGCCTGTGGACCATGCTGTGCTGTCGAGGTTTCAGCTCGGATAGAGCTAATTTTCCTCCTGATAGCTGGCATAGCACTGTGTATTGGATTTGGGATGAAAAAAATGTTGGTAACATACTGACGTTTTCGGTTGTTGCTAAGCAGTCAACGTGCTACTCATGCTCCGGCCTGCCAGCGAGAACGCCGGGTTTGCGTGGGAAGCAGGGAGGGGCATTGTGCTGTGCATCACTTGGTTTGTGTGTACTTTTATCGTTCTTCTTCTTCTTCTTTTTTTTTCCACCATCCTCTTAAACTGTATTTATCTCAACCCACAACTTTTACCTTTTTCCAATTCTCTCCCCCATCCCACTGTGGGGAATGAGGGTGAGCGAACGGCTGTGTGGCGTTCAGCTGCCTGCTGTGTTAAACCACAACAGTCCTTTCTGGCACCCAAACAGGGACACAGCAGGTTGAGATAACAACAAATTCGACCAGAGGCTGTTACAACAAATTTGTTGTA
>NW_010547982.1:8495-11163 GCF_000687285.1 Phaethon lepturus | reverse complement strand
CACCGCTGCCGCGCGGTGCAGAAACGCGCTCCTGGCGCAGGGTATTTCTGCGGGGAGAGCAAGGTAACGGAGCGGGAGCGCCTAACGCGGCACGGGCTGTGTGTGCCTTGCTTGCGGGTATCTAAAATACTGGGTTGATTTTGGTTCTTTTAGCTTCCCTAAGCAAGGTGTAAATTTTTACATCGCCGCCCCAGTTGCGGGAAGAGTTGGAAGCAGTTCAGGTTTCTCTCTCAATGCTAAAGAAGAAAGGACTAACCTACGTGTCTTGATGTGAAAGTGGCGATCTCATTTGCATTCTTAGGTAAAAGAACATGTCATTGTGGCATATAAAAGCACTATTTAATATATTTACTCTTCAGGGAAGTAGATAAGTACTTTATCCCTGTTTTACATATGGAAAAGGCAAAACAGACCGACTGCAAGCTAGATATTTAGAATTTCGGATGACTTATTTTTGGAAAGCTGTGATCAGGTGTCTGCTAAAATTAGCCTTGTTTAGGTTTATTATTATCATTATCATTATGATGATAATAATGACTGGACAGCTGCTCAAGCAGCAGGTTAAGTTGTATTAGCTGGTGTCTAAATATACACAGAAAATAAAATAAGCTTCTGACTATAGTGCTTATCATTTCAGGATGAAACTAGAAACCAAACTGAGATATGGACAGACTGAGGAGCTACAGAGAAGCGAGACCCAGAGCCACACAATGTTTCTAATCCAACATCCTCAACAGGCATCACAGAAATTTTAGGAGCTATTTGTGCAAACAATCTGAGATTCCTATATATTAGATATATTTATTTCTTTATAGATGTGTGTATATACACATAAAAATATGCATTATACAATTTCACAGAGGTTTGCAAGAAGCTCCTTCCACTCACGAAAAACATCAGATAAAAAAAGCACAATTGTGTCTTTTTGAAAGGATGGGACATAACTGCTGAGGGAGGACTTTTCTAGCTGGTAAATAAGAGAAGCTGGGTAGGTGAGAGGTCGTGAAGATCCTTGCATCCGAAGACTGACAGCTTTGTTTAATGCTATGCAGGAGCAAAAGAAGGAGTGTCTATAAGAGAACTGAGACTATCAGAAAAAAAACATTTCAGGAGAAGGTTAAGGGAAGCAACATCCTTAACGAAAGCAAAAGTTATCGGATTGTGCTTCACAAGACCAAAAAGGTGGCTATCAAATAATTGAGCATGACCACAGCAGGCAGAATTCAACGGTTGTGAATGGAAGATGTTGAAAAAGGCCTCAGGGGTTGTTGTGGACGCCAGGCTGAGCATGAGTCGATGTATTTGCATCAGGGATACAGCAAAACTGCATAATGGGACTCCATTAGGACAGCAAATTAGAAGAAATTAGTAACTTCTTTTACTTAGTCCCAGGGAAGCCACACCTGGAATAATGGGTCCAGTTTTGGACCTCCCTAATTCAAGGGGACAAATTGGAGGGGATGCTGCAAATTGGTGCCAGGATCATTATTGGCCACGGCAAGTGACTTGTGAGGAGAGTTCGAGAGAACTGGGCTTTTTTAGTCTGACAGAGAAGAGGCAAAAGAGAACCCAACAGCTTTTTGAAAGGGATGGGGGAAAAAAGTAGTTACCCAGGGTGGATATGGAATCACAATCCTTGGAGATTTTCTAGATTTGCCTAAAGTCATGGCTGACTTGATCTAGTGTTGGTGATAGTCCCAGTCTGGGTGGGAAGTTCAATGGTCTCCAGAGGTCTCCTTCAACCAGCATTTCTAGGAAGACAGAGCAGTAGTTGTTTTGCTGGCAGTGGTTCATCTTTCCCAGGGAACCAGAGAAAGCTGCCTGACCTGGACATCTACATGTAAGAACAGTTCTGATTAAGGGCTAAAAGTGACTGATATTTATTGAAAGATTTTAAAACATCACTTCATCACATAACATCCGTGTGTTGAAAGGGTACGTGACTGTTTTGCCACAAGGTTCCACAGGATCATTACTATTGAATTGCCCGTCGTTGGAGATAAGTTCAAGTAACAGAGAAAGTGCATGGTCTTTTAAGGATAATGGTACCTACCTAATTACTAAGAATTCCTGACCAGTTCTGTTAGGAGCACCATCTACTAATTGAATGTAAACAGAAGACTATGTGTGTACCTGCACAAGTTTAAAATACTAGAGAACTGCAAAATGTCAGTGCAGGCAACTGACAATCTGCAATAAAGCAACTTAAATCTGCTTTGACTCAAAGTGGAAGTCTGGGACGTTGAGTAATCATAAGAGCAAGCAATGAAGAAGTTGATTCTTTATGTCTGGGAGTTTTAAAACATGGTTGAACATCTTTGTGGGAGATACTAATGAAACACTCTGTTACTGATGTGTTTACAAGGGAAAATGGACAGGAGGGGCATACAGGAGGACATCTTATAGGGTGTGGTGATTCCTGCAGGGCTTATGAGTATGCAAAACTGTTAAGGACATGTTTAATAAAACGTACAGCATCAGTTAGCCATGCAGACCAATTCAAGACCTTAATGCTAGCTTAGAAGTCAGTCCCACTCAGTGACAAAAAATACACTCAGAAAGTGAAAAGGTGGAGCATGGAACTTGAAAATGAAACCTCAAAAATGTGAGAATAATTCCCTGACTTAAAGAAAGCTGAGATTCGGCTTCCCGCGTTACCCAAGGAGCA
>NW_010547982.1:0-8464 GCF_000687285.1 Phaethon lepturus | reverse complement strand
CTTTCCCTAGAGGCCCAGGTTTCAATTTGCACCAAGCTTCCAGAAACAATTCTGTAAAATATCACAAAGCTACTAAATCCTCTGGGGCTGAACCAGGCCCCAGTTTAACTCCCATTGGGTACAGGGAGAAAGAAAGTGATAATTAAAAGAGAATGTGGGGAAGCAATGGACATCTATTTAGGATGTTGCCTGGAGTTAGGAAAAGAGGTGCAGTTAATGCCCCAAAATACATGAAATAATAGTAATGGTAATAATGGTCTTCACCAGAAGGTGCTCGTAAAGGACAGCTGTCATCCAGAATTAAGTGGAATGATTTACTTCTAATGCCAATTGCCATCATTAATTAGCATAGTCCTTAAAAATCTGTTCCTTGAAGAAGCCCTTTAGATGATGTAACATGCCGATGTGATTCAAAACCCTTACTTTTTCATGCTGCAGATTTTTAAAGCATCCATGCTCTGTTTAGTGCTGGCATTGCCAGGAAGAATTGGAGCACCAGCTCAGGTAGGAGCAATCTCTTTAACAATTAATCAAAGGGTGATAAGAGGTAAGGAACAGCCATTTGCAATAATAACAACAACAATAGTAATAACCATGATGGTGATGATGATGGTGGTAATGAGAGACGTAGTAAACTACACAAAAAAATTCAAGTAATGAAATCTGCCAAAGCAATAGTAAAGAAACTGGAGAAAAAAATAGGAATTGATTGATGTGGCCAAAACATCTAGGCAACAAACTACTTTGCCAAATTTGGACTTCAGGAATGACTTCTCAGTCTTGAACCATTTCTTCATAGAAACAGCTGATGTCTTCAGTGGAAAGTTTATGTATTTGTGTGGGCATGTTCCTTGCCGGTGTCTATAGGTGTTGTATATGTGTTCAGAGAACTGATGGTTATATTTGGTAAATGGGATGCTTTAGGTATCGGTCATATTCACAGAACTTCTGCTACTGAACTGTGCATACAGGTAAAAATTTCTCCCGCATTTCTTGGCTGTAGCAAACTAACTTTGCTAAAACGTGCCCGGTAAGTGGGATGTCCCCGGGAAGCGCCACGCTTGCTGTGTGCATGCAAACTGTGCAGATGGTATCTACACAGTGAGAGTAGATAAACTTTTACCTGTCTGGCAGCTTAGCCAGAACTTTGGTGGATTGCCAGACACCTGCAAAGCCCCAACACGTGAAAAACTTGATGTTCTTTCAGCTTTGAAATATGTCTCAGTGGTAGAAGAAGAGTTGCCCATCAGCACATGAACATTCACAGTCTGTATTTGTGGTTTTGAGCCCTTGACTTCTGTACAGTTATTATTTAAACTTAAAACAGGAATATTATATAACAGCCAGTTACTGTAAGTGCTCAGATACTAGAAACCCCTGGGTCCAGAAGTACATGCTGAGGTAGATAATAGTAGGTTTAGTTCTGAAATCTTACATTTCCATAAAGATAAGCACAGGTGCAAAGAAAACCAAGGTAGCCAGAGAACAGAGAACCTGTTTTATGAGAAGGGACTAAAACTGTTCATTTGCTTAACAAGATAAAGATAGATATGGGGTATGATTGCTTCATATACAAAGTATCCTTTCCCCTTCTTTCTCTTTATAATTATTCAAGAAAAATACAATCCTAACACAAATAAACTGGTCATCGACATCTTTGGAGTGGATACTAGTCAGATATTTATTGATTAGGGAGGTGACATAATACTCTGTAATAAAAAAGGCTAGGGACAGGAACAGAGACTGGCAAGGAACTGAGATCTCCAGCAGTGAGCATACTGCAAATTCCAAGGCAGGTTTAGGATGGAACTTGACCACTGTGATAGGACTTCCATTTCTGTATTCTGCCAAAATGTTGTTAAATCCTGGGATCTCCAGGGAATTAGCTTTTCTGCTTTGACATGTTCTGGTTCAAGGTTGAGCTAAAGCAGGGAGAGAAACTAGTTTTAAACATAAGACCAGAGAACAGCAAATAGACTATGAGGACCTGCAGAACCTGGGTAGGTGTAGCTCTGCTATCATGTTTTCTTCTGGCCATTGAATGGATGTTGGACGACCTTACTGGTCTTCTTTCCAAGTCGGTGTCATTCCAAAGTGACTACATAGCTCTTCACAAGCTCTTCTAGTTCATTCAGGAAATATTTTTTTCGAAGTGGCAATGCTTATTATTACTGAACTTTCCAAGTGCTTCCCCTTTGCTCTCTTTTGCCTCTACTATCTTTTTCTCATTTTTAACATGATACTCAGAACCTCACACTTTCAGGACTTGTTTTTCAGATAAACTTCACATAGCAGTGCCTAAAGCCTGGAAGCTCTTCAGATCTCACCAGCTGAGATTTCTCTTGGCATTATAATATCCCTTGCTGGCATGCAGTCAATGAACCCTGCTACTATACCATCAATCCTGTCTGGCCCTGGAGAAAGGAGAGTGCCGGGACTTGGCCAGAATACTACTGTGTTTGGCTTATTCCCAACTGGAGTTGTTTAAAACAGTCCCCAGGCTGCTTTAATGCATGCCAAAGACAGCTTGAAAATCAGTGAGCTGACTCCCCGAGCCACCCCATTTCCTGCACCTTCTGTGCCCGATGGTCTCTGGGCACATCAGGCAACAGGGGCCAGGCAGCTCCTCTGATCCACTGCCACAGACAAACTTCAATATCACCAAAGCTTCCCAGCATTCCTGACGCTCTTTCAAGTAGCTAAACATTACTGCACACATGAGTAGACTGAATTCTACAGAACTTGTGAGAGAACCCAAGTTTAAATTTTCAGATATGCAAAACATCGTCTTTGTACCGTTATTTTTTAGAACGTTGTAAAATAAATTTATAACCTGGACTCCACACGCTGCCGGTGCATGTGTGTATATAAGCCACAAACTCCCCTTTATTCAGATGAATTAATTGCTACTCAGTAATTTCTCTCTTCCTGCAGTAGAACAGGTGTGTGCATTTGCAGAAACATCAGTTATTATCTTCTGTAAGTCCCCTGGTTATTTTTTAAAAAATACGAGTTATCATGGAATAGGCAGAAAAATTCAGCCTGTGGAGTTTGAACCTTGTTCCTTATTACTTTGGCTTTGTATTTTTAAAAGGTGCAAAGCAAGTGTAAAAAGCTGTTGTTACTATATGTGAGCATTTTACACTCCCTGTGCGCTCTCCACATGGATGTAAGTGATGACACAAGGCAACAAGGTGTCTTGGCAGAAACTTAGCAACAGAATATATTCAGATGTCATTCATTCCCCTCAACTAAACTCATCTGATTTATTCCTTAGATCTGCTGAAATCAATATGAGAAGAAAAACTTTTAAATGGAGAAAGTTCTTTTTTCAGACGCCGAGCCATCACCATGGCAGTGTCCATTTTCCATGCTCAGCTGAATCCGTACATGCCTGCCTGGCAACTCCACCGACTTAGCACGGACAGGGAACGTGCACTTAGCATTGCTGGGAATGTTTATTCTGAACATCACTGCAGGGTTTTTTTTTGCCAAAGAACACAGGAGGGCTTGTTTTTCCTGAAATTCAACCTGCCAGTCTTTGAACTCATGGATTAACCTTATTTTGCCAGTGGGTTTTGGCAGCTGTAGCTGGTAATTCTGTAGCTTTTGTGGTTTTGGGTTTGTTAGCTTTTTTTTTTTTTTTTTTTTTAAGTAAAACCACAACAGTGTCTGTCTTGGTACTCTAATTCAAGCCTTATCCTATGAATAAATCTATTTAAAGATAACATGGTGTCCTGGCTAATAGTGCTAGAGATATTGAGAGCTGTCTAGTTCTGTGATGTCTTCTCTGTACTCTGCAGAGCCTGAGACTGTAAACTCTTCAGAGCACGGACCTCGTCTTCTCCTTTTTTTTTTTTAATTCCGTACACACTTACAATGTTAGGAATAAACAATGGCTTTGGGCAAATACCATTAAATATTCAACAAAGTTTTAAAGTCAAATATACAGCAATATACCCAAATCTGCTTTGACCAGCCTAATCACCATTAAAATATTAAATCCCTTGAATAAGCTATTTGTATTACTCATTGAAACTGCATTAGTCTTAAAAACTATTTTAAAACTTCTTTATCAAATTCTCTTTCATTCCATATCTGTGCCTTTATTATGGTTATGGTTTATTTCTATTAGCCTTCCTTTGTTTTCCTCATTTCATTCCTCCACCTGCAAGAAACACTCGTGAGCTCTGACCACGGTTTACTTTTGAATCCTTGGGTAAACCATTTGCCCTGCGCACCTATTCGACACAAATATACACTGAATGCTCTGACATAATAACACTTTCCAGAAGGACAAATAAGCTAACGAACAAAAATGTAAAGAGGGTTAATGAAACACACGGACATTTGCCTCTTAATGACCTGAGCCCTAATTCAGAGTTGGCACAGCACCGTATATTTACATACCACAATCCGCACAAAAAGATTTAAAATAATTTTATAATTAACGGTCACCTGAAATGCAAGAGTGCCGACATTTGGGGGCGAGTGCAATACTTTAGAGACAATTACTAATTAAAATAATGAAAAGGAATGTCGACAGAAGACTCTTCCTCTTGTCTGCAGCGAGTGAGCAGCACAGAATAAACTTTTAAGCCAGAAGATAAGCGGGCTGCTGCGACTTGACAAGCCTCCCCAGCGATTTGAGCCTGTGGTCCTGAAAGGTTTGTAACAGGCAGTGGAGGACTTGTCAGGTGCCTTTGTGACACATCTACTTTGTGACAGACAGAAGCCTAACTTCCATTGCGAAAGACACAACCGAAGAGCGGAGATCACCTGAGCGGAGCCTTGAACTGGCCAGTCAGGGTAAGCCCGGCTGCGGGCGTAGCTTAACAGCCAAAGCAAAGACAGGATCTGTGGGGCCAGCAAGAGGAATAATGACGAAATCGCACATAAATATATCACTTTCGGTACAAGGGAGGTTCTGCTCTGGGTCGGACCAGTGACTCGTTATACCCAGAATGCAGTCTCTGGCAAGAGCAGACAAGCACTGCTTTTGAGGAAGGTATAAGAAGTCTCTGACAGTATAACTCCCTTTATTCTAACAGCTAGTGCATAAACTTATGCCCTAGAGCAGACGTCTTGTATCCAAAAAGAAGGGAGGTGTGCAGGCAGCTCAGTCTCGTCCCAGTACAGGTTCAGAAGGTGGCTAAGGCATGCGTCCAGCCAGGGAGATGGACTTTATACCCAGTCCCGAAGGTGGTTTGCTGGCAATATGTTTCACAGGCTACGTAAGCTCCTTAGACCACGTGCTCTCTGCTTCATTTTGATTCCACAGTTTGCTTCCTTATTTCTTTTTTATGTGATAAGATATTTTGAAATGTGTTTTACCTTCCCTGTGCCATTCATTGTTTTATGCTTGCAGCCTATATTGCACATCTCTGAAAACATATGCTACCAAGACTTGCCATTTCATGAGTCCCACAGTTTTCACATCCAAGTCAAAAAGTTAAGATTTGCTTATATTGTGCTTTTAAATCACAAGCCAAGTGAGGTGGGTGAAAGCTTCCATGCACCATAGTAAATGATAAGAAACCACCTCTTGCAAATAATTAAACATATCCCTGCAGTATGATGGTGCCATAGAAAAGGCCATAGAGGAAGATGAGTTTGTGGGAGTCAGTGTCACACAGTCTATGTCTGGCATTTGATGGATTATCTAGTATGATTATTGGATTATTAAAAAATCCTTCCAAAACTACTTCTACTTGAACTAGAGAATGGGAAGAGATAGACAGCAACCAAAAGCTGAAACCATTCTGCTTTGGCAGCTGTGAAGCCAGATGACTTGTGAGCAGAAGCCAACGGACAAGGAAAAGAAAATATGGAAAGACAACGATCAACTTACAAAGTTGCCACTGCACATGGGAGTATCTCCCATGGTCAACCACGGGTTGCACAAGCAGCAGTGCCTTGAGTGCCACGGGAGTATGGGCAAGACACGGGCAGCGCTGTGGAATACCATACTGGGAAAAACAAATGCAGGTTTCAAAGCAAGTCTTCTGAGGGAGACAGAAAAAATGATTCAGCAGAAAACTCAAATTCCTATCTTATTCAGCAGGGACTTTTAAAATAAATAAATAATTGCATATATAAATAAAACATATAGAAGGAACCTGGACAAGATAAAGCAGACTTTCTGTTTCAACCCTGTTTTATCACACACAACCTGCATGTGAGTAAGTCAGTATCTGAAAGTTTGGACAAAGATATGGTTTGTACTACAAGCAGCAAAACGCTTCCAATTCAAAAGCTTTGCAAAGACAGGCTACAAGGAAATCATCCCTGGGGGAATGCAGGATAAAGCTGACTTGCTTTCAAATACTGCATTTTGGGTTTTGCTTATGGCTCCTAAGGTCATTGCTTTGGGCAACTGGGACCCTCCAAAGCTTTTGGCACTGGTTTATAACCTGTCAGAGCAGGATCCCTCAGCCTCCTCAGAAGAGCTCCCTGCTGGGGACATTGGTTGTCACCTCCCATGTCCTCCAACAAAGCTTCGGAGTGGTGGTCTCTGGGACCCTCCATGAGTGTCTTGCACTGTTACCTCCATGATCAAAACGTTTGGTGCTCACCAGTGACACAAAACCATAAGAGCAAGGAGGGTGTCATTTGCTTGCATTTTGAAGAGGGACAAAGGTAAAATAGGTCCTGAAAAAATAAGGCTTACAACAACACAGTGGTGGCTTTCTGGATAGCTGCACTGTAGTTTAAGGATCGCAACAATTAAGTGCTTAACCCTGCAAGGGTTTGGACATAGTGAAGTGAAAACAAGTGTTTTTTAGATCAGAAATATCAGCTCTGTCTGCTGCCAGCTAGCCTATCACCCATGCAGCCCGGACAGTTGTACTACCAGTAACGCATGCTTTAAATCAGATGCATCACATGTAAGACCTAAGCATAGCACCAATGCGTTCTCTAGATCAGATATTCTTTCACATCAAAATAATAGTAGCTTACATTTCATGTGACACTCATTGCAATTTCCCAGTTACCGAATTTTGATGTCCCTCCTACATTACACTTTTCTGATGACTAAGTCCTAAATTCCTGCCTGGATCTGTATGGTTTGGTACTTCACTTCTATAGATTTTCTGCCAGCTTTCTTTTTCTTTTTACGTGATATGCGTTTGATGAGTTTGCCCATGTTTTAGCCACTATCTGCAAACCAAGAACATCAAAAAACACCTTGATTTTTTGCAATATAGCAGAACCTTGAACACATAATGGTGTGATATTTCCAGGTAAAAGAGAGAGGAAAAGAAGTAAAAATTCCCTTATTTATTCAGAAGCCTCCGGGCCATCTTGTCCAAACAGAATTGCTGGACAAAGCTCACAAGAAGAGGAAAGAGAGCTAAGAAATCTCCTAAGGGTTTTCCAAGGCGGACAGGATTCAGGCGGTTTCCTTGAGGCTCTGGGGTTCAGACGTTTTTCTAAAGTGCTGGTCAAGGCCCCACATGAGTTGTCCCTGTCCGTTGCTGGTTGTGTCCCTGGGTGATCGAATCACTTCACTGCTTCGGTTGCCTGGGCAGCTTTATAGGTGCAGCTGTCAACCCCAATACAGGACGGGTACCAGCACGCTCGTTCTCAAGCCAAGTATTAAGTATATGCGGCGGGCCCCCAGGTGCCGAAATGCAGGCTCAAAACCATCCCGCAGGTGCTCAGCGGGTGGTTCAGAGCTCATTCCTGAGGCCGGAGCGCTCAGCTGAGGCTTCCCCAGCAAGCAGGAGGCAGGCCGAGGCGTATCCTCGGTCGGAGGCCCACCTCATCCGCCTCCTGCGACGGCTGTGCTCCTTTCACTTCAAGAAGAAAAGCAAAATCAAGTCGCAAAGAGACCTTACATCGCACTGCTTTTTGGCCTAACCTTCACCAGGGTGCCTGAATGTGCCTGTGCCGTTCCTCCCACCCACGCTGAAGGCACACAGCCGCGCTAATGTTGTTTTCATACCAACACACACTCACGCAGAGCACTGTAGCCAAAGGCTTTCCTGGGCCGAGGTGACATGGAAGAGCGCGTTAGCAGTTACGGGCAACAGACCTTCTGGATGGCCGCTTGTTTCTCTCTGCTCAGTGAGATCCTCATACCAACGGTCTGCCTGCCGCCTCAGTTGCTGCTTTTCCAGGAATAAGGCGTTTTTCATCCTGAATTTCCCTTATCGCTGCTGCTCATTCAGCTGCGTAATCCTCTCCTGTTTTGCCTTGTACTCAGAAGCAGCAGCCGACAACCTGCAGCTGGTTCCAGACTAAGCCTTTCTCAGGTGTTTTCTGGGTATTTCTGGCAGCTTGCACACGGGGAAGGGAGGCAACGCAGCTGCGCAAATGCAGTGTAACACAGCACCTCAGGTCCGGACCCAGTGCCCGTGCTGCGGCAGTGCTCCCCACTGCTGCCCGCTGGTGGCAGGAGAAGTCAGGGGAACGCCACATGGCCGCAAGGAATCAAATACATTAAAAAAAAAAAAATATA
>NW_010547981.1:8215-10065 GCF_000687285.1 Phaethon lepturus | reverse complement strand
TTGAGATGCTCCAGCATGACCTCATGCACAAGCACTGATGCTTCAAGGTATACCTGTTGCAGCATGGACTTATCCTTGTGCCACAATCCCATCAGAGGTATACCTGCTGTGGCACAGACATAACCATGGCCACAGATGCTCTGGCATGGGCTTATCCACGGCCACAGATGCTTCAGGGTGTCCTGCTACCATGTGGACTCATCCACAGGTCACAGTCCCTTCGATTCGAGTTCACACAGGAGTCCCAGCCTGCCCAGTACAGCAACACAGAAACAGCAGCGATGCCCTGGCCATCTGCCAGCCCAGGTGCAAGGCCATTGCTGTTATCAAAATGTTCCCAGGCACAGCAGGGGCAGACGATGAGCAGTGCAGCAGCACGGCAGCAGCAAAAGCAAAAAGCAGCCACTAATGAGCACTAGACTGTATTACACAGTAAGGCAAGCAAACCCACGGCAAGCACAGGAGCCTGCCAATTAATGGCTAAACAGCAATAACAACTATAAATTTAATCTAGCACATTCCAATCAAATCTGTTTTTATCTCAAATCCTTGGAGCCCTACACTGGGCACCAAAACCAGGCATCTTACACCCCCTCAGATGCTGGTAACCCTGGGTTGTGCAGCATCAAATGGGTCTCTGGTCAGAGTGCAGCACTCAGTGCAGATCACGTCTGTGAAAGTGTTACCTCATTGTGATCATTCGAGCTATTACTGGATTTTCTTACAGGAAAACTCAGGTCATCATTTCTAGAGCTGCCTGGGGTAGTGGGACAGGCCCTGGATGACAGACCCTGCCCTGCCACTCCAGGGAGCCCCTGTGGCTCCTGACCCTCCAGCCTTGAGCGAGCAGCTGGCCCACACTGTGTTCTGACTGGTCAAGTTCAGAATATAACACTTGGTCTACCCTGTCCTAGGTCCAACAGTGAGATCAAGGCTCCAATACTTCCTCCCATGAGGCAGTACAAGTTGGACCTACTGGTGGTGGCCCCTGTAGGGTCTTCAGAGCATCTTTTCTTCCACCAAAATTTGCATAGTACCACAGTGAGTTTAGATAAGCAGTCTCCTGGTCTGAGCATTATGTGGTCACTCAGTCAAGTATTAATTTCAGTGATTTCCTTCAGTCAGCCCTATCATCTCCTGTTGCGTTCCTTCCTCATGTAACTTTCAGTACCACTCTCCACGCAAAGTTATTTACTTCTTCATGTTAGTTTTGTGTCACTGCTATAGCTAATCTCCAGGCAAACATTGTTGACTTCTCCCCACTGATCATGCTTCGTGACCCACTTCCTTGCAACTAATAGCCATGAACACTTCTGCATAGCATTTGTCTCTGACAAATTTGTGGTGACCAGGGAGGACCATGCAAACCCTCTCACACAGTGAGATCCAAAAAAATCCAGCTCCTACAAATAATCCTGGTTAGTTTGATGAACTGAATGCTGACTGATGGCACTGAGTGTCACCTGAATAAAAAGATTTAGTATTAGCTTTGGTTATTTTGTAATTACTGTTAAACTATCTCAAACCAATGGTTTGACAGGCAGGACCGGACGTGTCTTCTATGTGTGTATTTTTCTCCCTGTGATATTTATTATGAGCAATTTTTCTATATAGATGCTTGAGGACTCAGGCTTTCAAAATTTGTCTTATGTTTCAGTACCTAAAGTTTGTGATATGCCCTGTTATGACAAATATGGTAATTTGTATGTTTCTGAACTTTGTTTTGTAGTTCCCCAAAACTTCATAATAAGATTCTTACCAAAAACACAGGCACTCCACACATTTTCACATCCTTAATTTTTCACTGAAAGTGTGATTTACTGCAAAATAGATCAATTTAAGGGTAAGAT
>NW_010547981.1:0-8184 GCF_000687285.1 Phaethon lepturus | reverse complement strand
CCTGCTGTAAGAATAAATCTGAATGAATTCACACTTCCAAGTGGGAATGCTGTGATTTCACATTATTTAATAGGATAGCTAAATTGACTCTGGTTTAATTTGTGCATATAATCTACACTGTTGAAAATCAAAGACAGCTTAATCTTAAATGAATTTTTGTCAGTTAGAAATGTTTATTCTGATAAATTGAAACTTTATTCAGTGCTTGAATTTTTACCTGTAGTATCTACATTGTTAATAGCACTGAGCATCCTTTTGAAATTAAATAGTTAATCTCAGTTTTTTGTAGTGACATATTTTCTAATATTTCCAAATTCAATGTGTGTGTTTGCATTCATAATATTTACATGAAAAAGTGGACATCAAAATGAAGAAATAAAGCTCATGAGTAAGGAAAACTAGATTGTACATACATAGGCACAGTCATTGTGGTGTTTGTTTACTTTTCCATAATTTCCTTAATGATTTACATTCGTAGAATATAATCTTGTTAAAAGGCTACTGTCCTACCTAAGATTTTGTCTACCAATGAAGAAATGTAGCACATTTCATATCACACAAGATTGCCCTTTTCCATGAACACCTCATACTTTCTATTTCTAAAATCTGATGCAAGTAATCTATCTTCTTTAAAAAAACAGAAAACTTAATAAAGGGTGGCCTATGAACACACATTTACTCATACAACCTAAATGTATTATATTTACCTTATTTTTCTTTCTTTGCAGTTAATATTCATGAATCTTGTTCAGAATTTATTTTCCAAATAACACATTTCAGCTCAAATATACATCACTAATCAAAGTGACTGAAAAAAATAGGTGAGACATTTGTAATAAATTATAAAATATACATCTGGCTATTTATGTAGTATCTCTTGAAGCACATTCAAATGACATTATAATCTATATTTTACCTTTTTATATTCAAATAGGGAACAAGCATTATGATCCTCTACTTTCATATATGTTTAAGAGTAGATTTAAAGACGATTGCAACTAAAATGTGGATAAACATACAACCATAAAGCACGCTTATAACCAACTATTTAAAAAAAAAGAAAAAAACTTAGCAAAATGTTCTTAGCTGTTCAACTTGGGTGCTGTGATTTAGACAGCTTCAAGTACAAAGGACATATGAAAATACTATCTGAATCAATTTATTTGTCATAGCAGCTCTAAAGGTCATACTATTTTGATGTTAGGGAAGAACAGAGTACATACATTATCATAAGACTGCAACAAAATAGCTAATGACTCTGGTGCAGATAAAGGTCAGTGGATGACTTTAATCAGTTTAGATTAAAACAGTAAACTTCAAGTTCTGTGCAATTCTGTAGTTATGTATGTATTTGAAAATCACAGCTCTATTCCATCTGTTCCTTTTGTGTGTTCAAAGAAATAACTGTCAGTCAGGAAGCAGCTTTTAAAAAATGCAATTAACTGATTGCATTGCCTGGCAGTTAGGCTTCACAAATCTTACCAGTCTGGTCAGTGGGCATGTCATTTTACATTTCTGCCTTGTATTACTGACTTTAGGTGAGTTGCTCATGCTTTATGAAAGTAGATTTGTAGTATGCCCAGCACTTTTAGTAGCACTACTACCTCACATTTATACAAAGAGAGAATTGTTCTTTACATGTGTTGAAGAGGAGCTGAAGGGATTATGATTGCAAGGACTTACCTTCTTTCTTACTGATGGTGTCAAAACGAGAAACAAAACGCTGGTGAGAACTGGAGGCACAGCGATGGCTTTCTTAACTCGTGTTACAGCTTACTAAGAAAGATAATTATTCATTCCCAGTTTCATCTGAGCTACAAATGGTGTATTACCCTTCTGCAGTATGCTCTGCAGTTCTTACCACAAATAAAATGCTAGTGATAATTCTTGTAATAAGTAAAAAAACTGTTGTTTAGCAATAACATGTATTTCCACCTTCAATGAGATTAAAATAATAATTTGCCAAATTAAGCAGTACAGTGGAAAACTCAATATCCTATTTTAAGAGGCTGTCCTGGGCTCCATATGCCCTGACTCACATGCTTTTGCCATATTTTCAGTTGATCTTAGTGTAATTCAGTTGAATTAGACATACTTAGGCCTTTATAGAAGAGTAGAGTAGGGGATATAGGTACTTCAGCTGTTGTTCCTGAATTATAACAGAGATTAGATGTCTACCATCTCCTTTCTTCCAGCTAGGATGCTTCTGAGAATGTGAAGAAGCAAATTACTTGAATGTCATCAGCATAGCCCAAGAATAGGCTGTATGAATATCTCTATGAGAAGCATACGTATAAAGTTTGCCTAAATCTCAGTTAGGGCAATGTGAAAGTAGCTCCAAGGTGCAAAGATTTAAGATTACAAAGGATTAGAACACGTGAACCTTAAAGTCTCTGAAGTCAAAGTACCAGTTTTTTTTATTTTTTTTAATTGATACTTAAATATGTAAAACTGAAATACCAGCAGAATGTCTCTTGGTCATCAATATTAGCCAAGATGCCAGCCTCAATCTCAGGGTTTGCACTGCTTGACAACAGAAGGATTTTATTCTTTAGAGTCTCCCCAGAATTTCCAGTATAAATATATATATTGTTCCTTCTCTTGGCATTCAAGTTAAAGAGTTGTTTTCTCATTAACTGCATTGCTTAGCCTATTTTTCTACTGGTTTTCCAATGTAGAGGGGAGGTAGCAGTTCATTTTAAACCATCAGAGTATGCAAAGGAAGATTAATTAATTCTGCTGCCTGGTAGAAGCAATATATGTTACTCATTATAGCATTTCTTCTGTCTGTAATAGGTAAGAAAATAAAAAATTCTCAATTGGAGATCATTGCAGTATTGCATTGTTACCTGTAAAACATTGTATTGATACAGCTTTGTTCATGTGTCAGGTGGCTTCCTAATTTTCATTCATAGGACCAGATTTATGTGAGACACTAAACAGAAGACTATGTCTGAAGATGGCTCAACATAATCATTCATTCCTACATTCTAGTGCAATGCTAAGCTCCTGCTAATTCCTGAAGAGTTGCTATGCTGTTGGGAGTGATAGCCCTCCTCAGGGGAGAGGAGACATAATCGGTAGGACATCAACTACTATGTATCTTTGCAAGCACATTTCCAAAGATTTTTTGAGGCATTTTGTTTGCAAGGTGTTAGGACAGTTCAACCTTCAACATTTGTTTGAACTTACCTTTTTCACTATTGTCTTGAATGGAATTTCACCCCCTCAAAATATGATATTTTGGATATGTTTTTCTTTTCCTTTGTTCTTTTCTGTGTTCTGTTTTAACCATTCTAACAAGTACAATTTGTGTATACACAGAAAAAATCTTACCATTGTAGGCAAATTCTTACTACAACCATGTTGTAGGTAAATGTTGGTTGTTGTCACAATTGTATGTATTCATGTATTTTCTTCAAACTTTGTATCTCATGGCTATTTCACGTGAGACAATTGCTTCTATACATACTCTGATTTCTTATTTTTCTTCATTTTCACCAATACTTTCATATCCGTGAGATTCAGTTAGGCAGTAGATAGATACATAGTTTAACAAAGATTTTTAAGATGCAATATCACAGTCTGCAATGCAACAATGTAGACAGTATCCAAACATTTTGTGAATTCTGAGGTTTTACCAAGTGCCCTGTTTCATATTTTGCCAGACTTACAACAATGTTAATTTGCTCACTGGGAGATAATAGTGAATGTTTCTTACGTACAGGAATACTCTACTTCTACTGATACGGTTTTTTAAATGGAAATACGATCCAACACTTTTTTTCAATGTGTTCTAAATCACTGTAACTACAAGTGATTTTGTACTTAGAAGGAATGCTGTGGCTGATAATGGACAGGTAGTCATATTTCTCTCAAGAATAAAATACCTCTGACTTGCTGAAGTCTTGTACTTTTGTATTCTTGTAAAGTTCATGTTCAGCTGCTCCATGCAATCAAATTTAGGCTTCAGTTTATTCATTGTTTAGCAGGAGTCTCCCGACTCAGCCTTCATCAATATAGTATTGCATTGTTACGTTTGATTACTATTCTGACCTTTTCTAAATTAACAAAATCACCTAATTTATTTCCCCTAGAGGAAAGCATATGACTTTTGAGATAATAGATCAGTTCTAGGGAGCGTGTTTGCCATTTTGTTGGCTGAAATGGTTTCATCTGCACTTAAGGGAAGAACAGGTCAAAACCTATTATGTAATCACTTTTCATATAAAAGATTTCACTCATTTCACATCAGAATGTGCTAATTCTTCCAGTATCCTTGTGCTATTCCCATTTTTGCATATGTGAAATGGAGATGTCACAGTCTATTGTCACAGTGCACTGATGTTTACACCATTATGTTTACACCAGTGCAGTCCCTGTGAAGCCAGTGGAATTGCAGAGATATGATTTAAGAGCAGAATTTACACTTTCCTGTTAGGAGCCAGTCTGAGAACAGATACCTTTAAAGTCATGATTCATAAAATATGTATGTTGAAGAAAAATATTCCATTGAAGTAAATGTACCTTGGATGCATGCTGCCTGTAGTATGTAGTATGCTCAGTGGTACATGCAATAGAAAAGAGTCCCATTAACTGATTTACTAAAGGATCATATACTTGACTGTTGGACTGGCAGAGCTGTAGTAAGTGAGGCGTGAAGCAAGCTAAGTAGAACCTAGCACAAACAGTATCTGTTTCACCTAAAGTAAATATTACCAGTTGCAGCTAGTAATGCGCTTATACACAAATATGAATTTCTGGGGGGTAGGGGGGGTTAGATTCTATATAATGTGTGAAAAACTGTACGCCAATATCAAGTAAAGAAATTGCATCTTCTGTGCAAGGTAGACAACATTAGGCAAGCTAAAGTGCATTTGTCTCCTTGTGGTAACCAATTCTACTAGTATCTCCACAGCAAAAGAAAAGAGATACAATTTGCAGGTGAACAGAAACATTTTCCATTCCTTTTGTGCAGCACTCTCTAGAAAGATGTTTTTTCTTAAGCAGGTAACATTAGATTTGTATATAGTAGAATCTAGTCCTGTATAAATTCAGATACTGATTGTTGCAGTCATTTCTATTATAGTCTTGTTGTTTGTGTATTATGAGACCTGTTCCACTCTTTCTTTACTCTGTAGATGGGGTCAATTGCCTGAAAGACTGGAAATGTCGTATTAATTTTAAGATCACTTTTTACTAGATCTGAGACAAATTTTTCAGTGTTAACATTACTTCACTGAATCGTATGTGATTCTTCTGATAGAAATGTTCGAATTATAGGATTGTAGGGCTGCAAGACTACTCTGGGTGATAACCTAGTCTACACCACTGCCTTAGTAGATACACTTATGCCATATTTGTTATACCTGTAAATTAAATGCTTATGCCATTTCTGACAGATGTTTGTCTAACATGTCCTTAAAAACCTCCAGTGAGGGAGCCTGCACAAACCTGTGCAATCTACCTCATTATCCATACTATTAGAGAGATATTTTATAATGTCTGACATGGAGACAAAGGAAAGATTACTTGTTTGTAGCAGCCTTCTACATGCTTGGAGATTATATTGTGCATCTGATTTAGGTTGCCTTCTTCAGCTCTTTTGATTTTGCCTATGTGATGTATGGTATTATCAACTTCAGGTATCTGCTGCAAGAATGCTAACAACTGAAGGATATATCTTGGATTTGATGAAACTGGGATTTAAACTTATCTCACAGGCCACTTTTCCAGTTCTCCAGTGGTTCTTGAAGCATTTTTCTAGTCTGGATTCTCTTGGCCCACATATTCTTCAATGCGATGCACCAATTGAAGACTGTTAGCATGCCTTATGTAGCAGCAACAATAGAAATGAGGGAACGCGGATATCAAATATGTTGATGATAGTAAGGGAACGAAAGATCAGAGATTAGTGAAAATGGATTGAGCAAAACTCCTGCTGATTAATAAAGTGGATCGTCAAGAAATACGACATCATTCATTGTCCTTACCTTGGAATAAAGCAGAAAAATGTTTTACATGTCCACTGTCTGTATACCTATCTATGCATCCCATTATTGTGCTTATCTTTTCTGTAACAGGGTGATATTGTTGACTTATTTTCAGCTGGTTGTCTGCTCTTAAGGATCTTTACTGTGAAACTGTTACCAGCTGTATAACTGTTCCCAAGTCCTAGGAGGTTTAAAAATCCACTCTGAAGTATGTTTTGCTTATAATAATTATGCCATATTAAGCTCTGTGCTCATTATGTTAATAATAGATTAATTATTACTAGATTATGTGAAGCAACATGACAACAAGCCTAGCAAAACACCCCCTTAAAAGCTAACTGGAAGAAAGCTGATGATTTTCATCAAGCCAATTTCTGGTGAATCTTTATTATATTAATTTCACTCTAAATCAAAGAAAATGTGATGGGAATGTAAGAGTAGAGTAAATAAACATTTTTTAAAAATACTTTTCAACATAAAAAAACGTTCTGTGCAACAAAATAATAGCAAAAAGTCACTGTCAGACTGACTAATATTTTCATACTAAGCTGGGTAGAATGAAAGCAAGAATGTGGTGAACAGGTTTGAAATTTAGCGGCTATGCTTTGATAGTTTTTAAAATATATTTTCACAGCATGTTAATAATGGAAAGCCAAGAAGTGTTGTTCTCTTATGGATACTTCATTTCTTATAGCTTGATATATGTATGACTAGAGAAGGCTCAGCAAGTTTAATGTGAGAGCCATCTAAGGATGCTATTATTCTTCCTGGATTAATCAGAACTGAGGAAGAGCTGGCCATATTTTTTCTCTTGTGTTAATGTGAGTCTGTTGACATGTGTTACACTTTGTTAGAATTTGGCCTGCTCTCAGAAAGTCCAGCAAGTACTGTGATGGCAATTTCAAAGTCAGAGTTTTGACAAATGGCATTCTCCAAATGTACAGCAAATTATCCTAGTTGAAAGTTTACTAAGAAACACAAGGCAAATAGTATGTTTTTATTGTCAAACACTGTATTATCTTTATAATAAAGTGTATTAAATGTCTGTAAGAAAGATTTGAAATGGTAACATAGCACTAGTTTTACTAATATGGTAGCATTTCTGTTAAGAAAATGATGACCTCCTGAAATACGCAAAATTACATGGGGAAGAGCTATAAGGTTATCATGGTTTAACCCCAGCCAGCAACTAAGCCCCACGCAGCTGCTTGCTCACTCGCTCCCAGTGGGATGATATAGAAAATCAGAAAGGTAAAAGTGAGAAGACTTGTGGGTTGAGATAAAAACAGTTTAATAGGAAAAGCAAAAGCTGTGCACACAAGCAAGGCAAAACAAGGAATTCATTCACCACATGTACCGAGCATGACGTCATATGGTATGGAATATCTCTTCCGTGCACCCCCAGCCTTCTTGCTATCAGGCCAGCAGAAGAAGCTGAACGATCTTTGACTGCTTAGCAACAAATGAAAACATCAGTATAATCAACATTATTTTCATCCCATATCCAAAACTTAGCCTCACACTAGCTTCTGTGAAGAAATTTAACTCTGTCCCCCCGGAAACCAGGACAAAGGTTTTTCTGTGTCTTCTTGCTTTACTCATTCAGATGTGTACATCTGAAGATTTTTTAAAAGAACTATGTGGAAAAATGTGGGAAAAGGAGGTATTTATTACAAAAATTATTATATTACTGTGCAAATCACTCCATCACATAGGAGTTCTAGAGTAAATTTTATGTGTATAGTTCAGTGGAAACTTCCTTACACATTTTGAAGCGCTGGCTGAAATGTTTATTTCCCACAGATAAATCCAAAAGTCTGGCAGAAAATCAAGTGTGTTCTGTGGATTAAACAACCCTGTTAATAAATTTATAATCAAATGCAAATAAGGAACATGTAATTTAAAAGGAAATCGATGTTGAAAGTGGTGCCTAAGACTGGTATTTCCATAAAACTGTGTATCTGTGTTCAAACAACTGCTAGACAGTTCCTTTCTTATTTTCATTGGTTGCAACCACAATGAAGAAAGAGAAAATGGAGTGTTTGGAAGACTTTCAAAGTCAAAGTATAATGTAATTGGATTGATGCTCTACAAACACAGTTTTCAGGTGTTTTTAAGCTGTCCTTTTTGCAACTTCTTTCATTGAAAACAATAAGTAGTAGAAGTAAGGAGAGGGGTCAGCAAAACTGCT
>NW_010547980.1:0-7438 GCF_000687285.1 Phaethon lepturus | reverse complement strand
AGCGGGGCCGGGGGTGGCGGGAGGGTGCTGGTGGGAAGGTGTGTTAGAAACCGAGCGATGGGTATGTTGTGATAAATCTGTGTGCGGAGGCCCGTCCCATAGAGCTTGGGGGAGGTGACTGGAAGCAGTTTAGCAACACCTTGTTCGGAAAACGCGTAACTTGTGGCGCTTATGGGGTTACCTCTTTTCCGTTAAAAAGACTTTAAGGAATGTCTGTAGTCAGCAGTTCGTGACGTGTTGTTTCGCGTGTCTTCTTACCATAAATTGCGTGTTTCTGTGACAACTGAGAAAATGAGGTTTACACTGAGAATCCTCTGGACTAATCTAGTACCAAAGTGGCTTCACTAAGTCTGAAAACCCATGTTTTTTAGCAGTATTTTAGCGCTCACTTTTGTTGCTGTCATCAGAAAAAATATCTATTTGTAGGTATAGATGAAGGTTTTAATTAATTTTCCTACATACCTGATTGTAAATTAAGGGAAGGTTTGCATTAAGATACTTTTTGCAAATGCACGTGATTAGGAGCTAAGGGAAAACAGGCCTATGCTGGCTGTACAAATGATATACTAACTATATTTGCTGGTGTGCTACGTAAATACCATAATCAAAGATGGAGGTTAAGCAGTTGGGAAAAATTGCATGTAAAAAAGTAGGAAAAGCTGTATTGTTGCATGTTGGAAGTTTTTATCTGTAGAAGGAAGCACTGTGTGCAAACATGAACTTTGTTTTAAGCAGATATGTGAGTGTGATTATTGCTGAACCCTCAGTTCATCTTAAGTGTTGATAGACTCTTTAGATACTACCATACAAATGCTCTCATCTGTAGCAGGCCACTGCATTAGCTCTCAGGATATGTTTTGATAGCCTAAACATCTTGTTTTTACCTTTCTGAAGGAATACCCATTACCAGTGCATCGTATTTTGCCACCATGACGCTTGACCAAGTTAAGCATGTATTTCGCTCTGACACAGAAGTGCCCATACCTTTGATTGAAGACAGGCATCGGGTGCTGAATGAAAGTGGGACAGTTCTATTAGAGAAGTTTGGAGGCTCTTTCCTCACCTGTGTTAAAAAGAGTCAGAGAAGTGCTCAGAAACTACTACGTCTAATACTGGAAAATTTTCCTTCCTACAGAGATGAAGCTGTATTTGAGGTAAGCTATAGTTCTAA
Organism: Phaethon lepturus; assembly: GCF_000687285.1. Lineage (NCBI taxonomy): Eukaryota > Metazoa > Chordata > Aves > Phaethontiformes > Phaethontidae > Phaethon > Phaethon lepturus. Next base: position 6,267 of record NW_010547980.1, on the reverse strand, counting down.
CATTGATTTTCTTATGACAAGAATTTATTTGTTACTGATTGTGACTTGAGAAGATAGCTCTTAGGTTGTCTATGTAAATTTTTCTGAGATGGTAGTCAGTTCAAAATTGACCTAATGTTTGTGAATTGTTGTGGGTTTTAATCCAGGAAGTAGAAGGTGAAAGAAACGTTTTGGTGGAACTTGGTGTATCCAACAGTAAAATTCAAGGGAAATAAGAAGGAAAATTACTATTATTGTAATATTTTTGCCTCAAATCAGTAAAGATAGTGGTCTGTATAATGGAAGAAAAATCAGACTTTGAAGCAGCTGATCTTAATTAGATAAATTGCTATGAGTCATACTGATAGGGAGGAAGATTTTTTTAAATACTCTTGGACCACATTATCCTAGTTTGTTAAGCTGGGGTAAAATTGCTGAGATTTCATTTCTCTATCAGTCTAAACCTCTGAAGACAAAATCATACAGTTTATTAACAGTAGAAGAATCTTGATTGTCTTACACTCCTGACTAGTTAAGGACTTATTTCTAATGGCTAGGGTCACTTCTTTGCCTAGAGGAGAGCCATTTTTTTCATATGCTGTCTCTGTTCTCATCACTTTGTTGTAATTTATTCTGATACACTCCAAGTTCCCAATTAGATCACAACTCCTCTGTACTCCTTTACAAATGCATAATATCTGAGATAATTTCTCCCTGAAAAATCAGAATCCTTTTTTTTTTTTTTCTTCTTGAATTTCTACCAGCCCCCCTCTGCTCCATCTCTCATCTTTTACCTTGAGAATCTCTGCAGCTAATGAAGGAAAATCAAACTCTGGTAGAATTGTGAAAATGTACAACTACTGGGAATCAACAGTATTAACTGTTGTTGATTCAACAGGGATTGCATAAATGACTACAGGCCAGAATTAACCTGTGCTTTGGGCAGGGTTGACAGTATACTGAAGCTTTTTGGTGCCATTGTCCTGGAAGAAACCTATGGCAAGTAAACTGAGAGTATCTGGTATTTTCTGTGTCTCTGGTTTTGCCTGTACAGCCATGATTTGTATTTAGCATCGGTGACATACGTAGCTGCTCCTGTGTTCAGTTCCATCTGCAGTAGTATTCAGCTGTTACATCATTATATCCAAAAGACTTTATTCTAGTGACAGTGCAGCCTATACTAATAGTCTGTGCAGTCTTTTCAAGGTAACTCCCTGGAACACCAATCACTGGAGCTTTGAACCTATTGCATTTATCACTTAAATCTGCCCTGCAGTAGGTGGCATGCTTTTATTTTCCTTTGTCTTCTGCAATGAAGTAAGGTATGTTTGCATGAAAAATCTGAGATTTTCTAACTAATCTTTGAAGGTACTCAATTTATTGTGATTTGTTACAGCTAAAGTAATTTTCTGACGATTTTTATGATCAAACAGGAAATATTTTCCAAGTAAAGTGATAAATAGAGTATTTTCTTATCTTTATAGTGACTGTATTCATTGACGTAATGTCTTTCATGAGATGATGCTGAGTGCTTTATAAAGCAAGCCTCCCTAAAAGCAGCAGCAGACTACAGAATGAAAAGATGTTCCCAAAATGATCCCAGACCGTAAGCACTGACATAGTAGTAAAGCCTGTTGCATGAATATGGAAGCTGTTATTCTGCTTTCACTAAGAAAGGTGTATTTTGAAGGTGGGTGAAATAACATAGACCACATTTACACCCTACTTGTTTTTTGGAAAAAAAACAACACACACAAAAAAACCTGAACAAAACAAAAAAACCCCAGTGTTAGCACCTAATGGGAAGTGACATGGATCACAATATCAACAATATAATTTCTATAGCAGCAAGTTGAGCTCTCACAAGTAAGATTTTGTGTTCAATAAAGGGTTATGAGGGAACTGAAAAGATGGTGAGATATCCAATAGCAAACCAGTGGTTTTCAGTTACTCTCCATAATAGAAATATATATATTCCAAATTCCAAAGTAGAATCATACTATCACAGACTACTATAGCTTTCCTATGCTTTGACCTTCTGGGAGAACTTCTAAAATTAACATAGTTCTTTGGATAAACATATAGCCAAACATATACACAAACTGAATCTAATTGTAGAAGCTGCCAATGTTCTTTTGCTTCTGAAAAGTGAATTGCAAACCAAAACCAAAAATCCCCAAAACCTTTTCGTCCGTGGGTGGATAGTTGATATTTAGACACTGTGCTGAATTTGAATCCTGACAGAAGTTTAAATATTAGACTATGTTATGCTCATATATCAGGGTTTTCATGTTCTGACATAGAGTGGAGTCCTTTCTGAGCTGTCAGTTGTTGACATTGTGTGTATTTATCTTTTATTTCCCATCACCTGGGACTGAAGTTGTAAAATTCTCATGATCCTCCTATTCTTTTTTTTTAACTGACTATCATATTTTGCTCTTTGACAACACAATACACCTTCTTTCTTTTAATATCAGTAGGTCATAATTAGTTATGTCTCTTGATACTACCTTACTGTAGTGGAGGGGAGACACAAGTGTCCTGCGATGTGGTGGCTTTTCCTGGAAAGTGAGGATGTTGCAGAAAAAGAAGTGTAGTTGTAGTGCCATCTCATAAAATGTTCAATTTTTGGACAAATGATACTGTCTTTGAGACATAGTATCATCCACCTAATGCTTTTCTTGCTTTCTGTTGAAAAGAATGGTGTGGTGCTGGAGGTGATCAGTTCTTTACTATATTGGAGAAATCTTAATGCTACAATAGAGCAATGTGCTTGGGTTTCCATTAACTTTGGAGCAGTAGGAGCTATGGTGGGATTTTGTCTCTTAATTATTTACTTGCTGTTGTGATGTTTCAAGCAGTGTTTTGTTAATTAATATACAAAATTGTTTATGTTCTCTAGAAGTAAGTTTGTTCATCCATGTCAAGTATAGAATGAAGCATGGGGAAAGGAGTTTTCAGGATGTTTGCAGAAGCTGTTCTGTGAAATATAGTTGGACATCTTGTTCTCAGTGTTCTTGGAGAATAGCATTTAATGACAAAAAATAATGTCTTATTCAGGAATAGCAGCATCTTGGTAATAAAGTAAAACTAAATTGGCTTAAAGTGCCATTTGTAAATTGTGGTGATATGAAGGGTGGCAAAATAAAACTGGGAAGACGTTGAATCTCCATCTACTTGTATTTCAGATTAAGCATTCCAGTTACATATTGTTGTTTAGCACATGTTGTCAAAAATCTTGTCTAGCTGAAAGGGAGGGGAAAAAACATAATTCACTAATACCTTTTTCCTTAAAAATGTGGATTTACATTCACACATTGTGCTTATCATAGAGTGAAAATCTCACAGCATACAGAGCGTAGCATATCTTCAGTTTTTCCCCTTGTGAGCAGTCACAAAAGCACATAAATCTTTGCAGGATTAGCACTAGTAAAAAAAGTTTGGCAGAAATAGAAACTACGTAGTAGCTAAGAAAACCTTGTATTTGTGAATACGCCTTCTACTGGAATTAATTTTCCCCTCTCCTCTTTAACCAGCAAGATACCCTACAAAACACAGGAGCATTCATTAAAGTTTTCACTAAAATTTTAGTTCCTTAACATTATGGATAAATTGATTGACAAAATGTTTTAATTGTCTAATCCAATATGTGCCTTTTAAGCTTCGCTCCTTGAAATAAAAGGCTGGATGAACTGTAGGGTTTCTGAAAGAATTAATGTTTGCTGAACTACAGTTGCAGTGTTTGCCAAATGGAAGTAAACCAACATTTATGTGTTCTGAGATCCAAGTGGAATCTAAACCATGTTTATTCCACTGCAGTCATTTCTACAGTGTTTTTTCTTCTATTTTAATTTTTTTATAAGCATTCCATATGTTACTTGTTCGTAGTTCAATATTGTTTAAATTTGAAGGTATTTAAGTGTTGCCCTTTTATTCTGTTTTAACTAATATGTTGGCTTAACCAAATGATAGTTTATGTTTCTTGGGAACAATGTAAGTCTGTGTCTCTGTAAATGCCATTTGCTGTATATATTGGTGTTTCAGGCACTTAAATAATTTGTAAATTTCTTTCATCAGAAAAAAAAGGTGTCTTTCTATAAACGGGCACAAATACTTGTCGCTGACACATGGAGTGTATTAGAAGGCAAAGGAGATGGCTCTTTTGATGACATTTCTAGCCTGACCATATTTGCTGACTACAGAATTCCTCAAGTTCTTGTTCACTTAAAAGCAATGAACTATTCTGAAGAGCTAATGAGGAAACTACGTGAAGGTTTGTTCCTCCCTTACTAATATCAAGTAAACCTCACCTCTTGACATTAAAAGCAGCTTTAGTCTACAAAATGTGGTCTTTTGTCCATGTAAGGGTTATGTGTATTTTTTTGCTCCAGGGAAGAAGGACTTCTTATGTAGTGATGAGGTGACTGGAGGGAACTTATTTTCTAACAGTGATCTTGAATCTTAAAGTTATGTTTTTATACAGATCTAACTGTTCCTTGGATTAAATATTGATAATGGAAGGATTAAAGAGACTCTAAGACAACTGATTTCTGAGTTTCTGAAGGGCTGCTGTGGCCAAAACCACTTTTCATCATGAGTATAGCTGTGATTTTTGAAGTTTAGATAAAAGAAGCAACAATATCTTCATTAGTTCAAAGATGATGTAAAAGCATGGAGATTCCTCCTTATCCATACTGAACTGCTAGTGTCAAGCAGGGTAATATTATAAGCATCAATTATAAAAAATTTGCTTTAAGTTAATTCTCTAAGACTAGAGTCTCATTTTTAAGCATCTTCCAGTACTTACTCATTGTGAACTTCAGTGAATAAATAACATAAACCAATCCCTTTTCCACTGTAAAATGATTATATTTAGAGGTAGGACTGCTATTATGCAATTTTAAAATTACACAGCAAGATAAACAGATGAATGCAATTGTCCATGGATCTTAGTAGAATGGCCATGTGTGTGTATATATATGCCTATATATACATATATATAAATAGATCATGTAGACAATTATTTTTTTCCATGAATCCTAATAAGGCCATTCCCATCAAAGTCATTCAAACAAATGGGTCTCTCTATGTTTTTTTATTTATACATGTGTGTATATATGTATAGGGTGTTTTGATCTTTGGTTTTGTTTTGGTGTTTTGTTGGGTTTTTTAAATTTTAAGAGTTATCCTGGCAGAAAATCTACTGTCTTGGAATTAGACTTGGAATTGACTACGCTTTTTGTCTCCACAAGCAAAGTAACAGTCATGTAATGCGCAATATAACCCAAACACCAGTTCTTTTCTTAAACCACTCTCTTAGAACACAGGACATTGTTTTGACTGAATGGGATTGCTTTAAGTCTTTTTAAAACAATCATGATAAAATGTGTAGCAACATTGTTAGCAGTTGTAGTGTAAGTCATGAAACCTGCAGTCCTAGAATAGAATAAATGCTGGGGGCGGGAGGGAAGCAAATTCAGGCCATCCTGGGACTTCTGTCTCTTGACCATCATTGGATTGCTGTCTCATGTCCTGCAGGAACAATATTCCAGTCTGGAGATAAAGAAGAAGTGGAGATCCGTGGCTGTTCTATTTGGTGTTGTGCACTGATTTGTAAGTACCTGCTGGAGCTCTATGAGAAGAAGGGCCAGGACATGAGTGGAAACATCAACGCAGTTTTACTTGATTATTATCTTTGGGACTACGCCAGGGATCATAGGGAAGAGATGAAAGACACTCCGTTTCACCGAGTACGGTGTATATATTACTAAGTCCAGTGTGATAGATGTTGTACTGATGTGTTATCTTTTGAATTGCAATTATTTTTTTTCATATGGTGGTTTGTTAAATACCAGTTAGGCACTGGATAAATCAAGTATTACTTTTCTGATGATGTATTAACAAATTGCTTTTGTTTTTTCCCCTGAATCTTTCAGTTGCTGTGACTGGAATTAATACTGTAACTTTGCTGGACAATCTATGTTAACACTGGCTTTATTATGCCTGCTTTGAGTTCTGTTACATACATGTATGTGCACACGTTTACGTGCGTACAGACCTACCTGTGTGTAGTGTGCTCCAGTGCCTGCACCAAGACCAGCTATGGCTTGTCTCCGGCAAACACTCCCCTCTGACGAGAGCTGAACTGTTGAATTCATTGAATAAACACTGCAGTGACGTAAATCGCACGGAGCATACCTGGCTTTTTGTTGAAGTGGGTTGGGGGGACACGGGGGGCTCCACCCTTGCGGCGCATCCTGCCTGTTGGCTCGCATCCTCCCGCCGCCG
>NW_010547979.1:0-2239 GCF_000687285.1 Phaethon lepturus | reverse complement strand
TGCCCCCTCCCTCCCCTGCTCTGTGTTGCAGCGCGGGAGCTCTCGGTCTTCCTCCTCATCGGGGGGCACGCTGGGCTTTCCCATTTTCACAGCTGGAGGGTGAAAGCACCGTTCTGCCACACAGAAAGTCCGGCAGAATGGCACACCTCGGCACCTGCACAGGCAGGGCCACCTTCTTCCGAGAAAATAAATGGTATAAACATGCGGTCCTGCAGAACACACGAAGATGTCCCCAGTTCATGTGGGAAACCTAAAAGGTAAATGCAGCATGTTCAAAAACTCTATGAAATAGGATTTATGTCTTCTGTTTTTAAATACTGGACGTTTCCAAGCAGCTTATACATTTGCTTCAGAAACACAATTCTACCCAATTCTACCTGTATACCAGTGATGAAGCTTTAGCTTCCTGGGCATTGTTTTCAGTGGGTTTGTTGTTTCTCTCGTGCAGCATTCATTGTCCTGCCTCACAGCTGCTCCTCTGTCTCTGCTCGCTCCCTTTTATCAGTAAGCTCTTCTTTGCTTTCTGTTTGGGTTTGGTTTTTTCTAAATGTCGAAGCTTATTTCTCAAGCCCTGAGCATACACAAAAAGACAAACGATGTGACGAGAATGCATGTACAGCCCGGATTTTGCAAGTAACGTCAGCGTGGCCTGCACAGCCATACCTGCAGAAATAGCCATGCGGATGCCGCTCACACTCCGGGCCCCAGTGCCCTCGGTCCCGCAGAGGAGCAGGAGGAGAAGAGCCCGGCACACTCCTGGCACGGTCCCGCGGCGGCAGGCACACGCTGCGGGGCCAGCCCTCGGCACGTGCGGCTCACCCTCAGAAACACGCCTCTGAATGTCAATGACCTAAAAATCTCAAAACACTTAAAGCGAATGTCTTCCTGATGAAAATGATCTCAGCCCGTCTTGTCTGGGATGACATGAGAAAATGCTTCTGAGTGCCACGGTATTTCAAGACTTTTTTGCGAGAACAGCCTTTGTCACTTCTGACAGAGCTTTGATAGCCAGGGCTAGGAAACAAAAGCATAAGAGATGGCCATCACCCCGGCGGGTCTCCACATCATCTCTTGACTCGAATATTGTGGGATGGATAAAGAATGGGAAGTGTGGGTCAGTTCCTCTTTGAAACGGAGAAACCACACAGAGTTAAAAATGCAGCACAGCTACGGTAAATACTATGCGGGGGTTTATTTCGGTGGCACTAAGAAGGAAATCCGCCGCACCAGGCAGCCGAGGAAGCAGGCCTCCCCTGGGATGAGCAAATACAGCAAGTGCAGACAAGGACGGTGTCGCAGCAGGACGGAGGTTTCCACTCTCGGGAGTGCTTGTCTACAAGTGCAGACAAGGACGGTGTCGCAGCAGGACGGAGGTTTCCACTCTCGGGAGTGCTTGTGGCGCGCAGCGCCGCCGGCACCGACCCCCTGCTTCCCCGGCTCTGCCGTGCGTCGCGCAATGCGTTAGCCGCGTGACGAGCACGGCTGGGGCGGTATTAACATGCAGGCTAATCACTATTCTGACCACGCCACTGTCTGTGCTGGAGGAGCAGCTCATTCGCTCAGGGGAGCAGCGAGGTGCTCAGACGTACCCCAGCGGCACTGCCTGTCCCCGCTTGGGCAGGCAGATAACTGCTATCACGTGCCATCATGACACTGTGTGGCATTTCCATGGTCGGCGATACGGTGCCAGACATTGTAACCGAAATTATCAGCTGTTATTCTTAGAAATGTGCCCTCCATAAATTGCAAGGTGCAGCCAAGAACCGCCGCAGCGATAACGTTCCCGGCACCGCAGCTCTGCGCCATCCTCCTGCAGTCACCATGCTGCCGACCTGCCCGCTCTCTGCCCCGAGCATGCCTCGCCACCACACACCCATAAACCATCCGTCCCGGGGCTGTAAGACGGCGTCCAGCCCAGCCAAGTCCAGGGAAGGGACCTGTCTGCTCCCAGCAGCTTTAGTGCCGATGCGCTGAACAGCAACGCCACTCAGCCCGCGGCAGAGGAAGGCGGGGGGGCTCCTGCACGCTGCGGCCGCCGAGGCATTCACCCCAGCCCTGACCCCATCTCTTCTGTGTGCCCGCAGCTCCGCAGCGCACATCCCTGAGCGTCCTGCTCAGCTCCAGGCACAAAGCCAGGGCTGGCAAAACGACATCCGAGTGCCAAACATCACGCCTGAACTTTGTAACGCTCTATGACAGCATGGCATTTTCACAAAATCACAGAAACACTAGGTTGGAA
>NW_010547978.1:0-4613 GCF_000687285.1 Phaethon lepturus | reverse complement strand
GCCCCGGCGCGCTCCTCGCCGAGGGCAGCCTGCGAGCACAGCCCCTGCTCCGGGCAGCCGCAGGACGGAGAGCGTGGGACTCGCCCTGCGGAGCGCACGGCAGCGCCGCTCTGCAATTAGACCTCTGCAACGTGGCGCAGGTAACATTTTCAATATCTTCATGGATTAGTGTCCCGGTAAAGCACGGCTTATGACCGTGTTTACACATGGTCTTAGCTGGAGTCCACACTCGGCGCTGTGCCGAGTCCCTCTGCGTGCGGCCATCTGCTTCCAGGGAGGGGCTTTGCTCGGGGAAAAACAGAGACCCTAACACCAGGGACTTCTCCCCACAGTCCTTGCCCATCTTAAACTCCAGTGAGGAAACTCCTTTGATCACTTATCAGCCTTCATCAGAGCTGTTTTAAGGAAATCCTCTCTTTCTCAAGGGAAGAAATGCATTTCCAGGCAGCCTCGTCTCCTGTACGCTGCTCAGCAATGTGCATGCTGCCGTCTGCTGCAGCACAGGGAGAGAACAGAAACGGATACGAAACGTAACCCCAACTAGCGGCGAATAAGCCTCTTGTTGGTGTTTGGCCAACATCCGTGGGAGGGGCAGAAGCATAAGGAATGATTGGTTTGACCGAGGACAGAAAGACTTAGTTACGCAAAGGGTGATGAAAAGAGACCCAAATAGCAATGACAAAATTCAGAAAGGATCTAGCGTTACATGTAACATGGCAATGAGCCCTTTTGTGCACCCATGTGCGCAGAAAGATTCAGACACGTCAGCCATCACAGGCTCACTCACCAGTATTCCCAGCAGAATTAAGCTCGATTTAAAGGACCGTATCGATTTGTCACGTTTATTTTACATCTACTTGAAAACATGGTACCTATTGCAAAAGGACAAGCCAGAAAATCAAACTTAGTTAAACTATTAAATCAATGTATATGTGAGGAAAAAGAGGGGAAAAGATCGTAAGAAATACTTTGTAAAGAGTGAACATTTGAGAAAATCCTAGGAAGAGTTTAATTAAGAAGGAAAAGCTATTTTGTGTCAAAGCACCAGCTTGGAAACAGACCATAAAGAACATATACGTGCCCTGCCTAAGGGCACGGGGTGCTCGTGGCATGCGTTGGGAAAGCAGACTCCCCGCACGGTATCATCGCTGCGCAGAGGCAGGTAGGACGCAAGGAGGAGGTGCCGTGCCTCGGTCATCGGCGGCCGCTGCAGGGCAGAAGCCCCAGCAAAGATCAACCAGCGCTCTGATCAACAATGGCAAATCCTACCCTGCCATGTAACATTTGAAGACAACATAATCTAAGGTGTCCCTTCCATTATCCAAACGCATAAATTGCTACAGGGTGAGCAGACAGCAAATACAATGTAGAGCAGAAATGGGAGGGCACCAGCGAAAGAAGAAGAGAACGGGCTAGCAGTTCGTCTGGGTCTGAGCAAGCAGCCCCTGGAAGGAAAATGTGTATGAAACCATGTCGCACTTGTCGTTCAGGAACAGGGGTGCGCGGGTACCCCCGGCCGCGCAGGACGCCAGCACGACTGCGGGGCTGGTGGGAGGGGTGCCGGGAGGTGGTTGTCTCTGCTCCAGGGTGGGCATCCTCTACAAAACTGAATTCACTTGCATTCGTGCTGACAACGGCTCTAACAGAATCAAACCGCTTCACAAAGCAATGGACAAAAATTGAGGAGGAAGAGAACACACAGGTGAGCTTAGCCGAGAGAACTAAATCCAGTTCTCTCAAATCCCAAGTATGCAAAGTCAGAGTCTAATTTCACTAAACAAGACTACCCTTTTTCACAGAACCACAGAACCATTAAGGTTGGAAAAGACCTTTAAGATCATCGAGTCCAACCATCAACCCAACACCGCCATGCCCGCTAAACCATTCTGGCCCGAAGCCCAACCTCCCACGGCCTCGCACTGTTTCACAGAGCTTCACCCTTCCTTCTTCCATGTTGTTCTGGACAGGAGAAGACGTTGGTCACTGTGTCTCAGACTTGCCCTGTCTGCTGTTCCCCTTATTTTATGGAGAAAGGAGCCATTTTAATGAAAATCATGCCCTGTTTGACTGGCTTGTCAAATATTTTCCAATGAGCACAGCTGTATGCAAGGAAAAGGTTCAATGTGAGCCTCCTCGGGTCTCCTCCGCCTGCTCGTGCAGGATCTACCACAATGAGGTCACAGGCCCCGGTATCACCACGGTTCAGACAAATAAATTGTAATGACTGCAAAGAAGCAGAGACTTACTTAGCACTAAAAGATATCCAGAGAAAATTAAAGGAAAACATTTTGCTAGTATCAGCCAAGGGAGGATGGCCAGCCCATGAGTCCAGACGCACTCATCTCTCTCCACTGCAAATATTGGAAGGGATTTGGAACAAAGATAGTCATTAAATAGCAGTTTTTAAAAAGCCCACTGCACTTAAACTGCAGGTCAGGCCCCTCGTCCTGAAGATTGTTTTCATGGCAGAGGAAACTCAGAGCCACCCAACTCTCTCTTGAATTTATCTTCGCACTTCAAAGTGATACTTATCTAGTTACACGTTTGAAGCATTGTGACTAGAGTTTTAATACCTTTAATTCTTTATCTGCAAATTGCTCCTTTGTTAGGCAGAAATGAGAAGAAATTGCTGCATCTGGCACCACTGCACCCTAGAGCAGCCCCCCAGGTCACCTCCCCGTGGGGGGACAGGGCTCCCCTGCAGAACGTGAGGGACTTCAGGCAGAACACCGCTCTGTACAGAAGCCCATTTTGGGGAAAAAAAAAAAAATCATTGGCTTTAGAAAAGTTAAATTTAGCTCAGAGAGGATATAACGCAGGTGAAAGCGCATTGCTAAGGCAGGTGCCTAAACCCCGCTGAAAACACAGGTGGGAGGAGAACGCACACGTGGCATTGGCTTCATGGAAATTTAGCTCATACAGTGTGTTTTGTAATGGAGCCTTGAAGGTGCTTCTAAGATTCAAAAACTCATTTTCTCATGGACAGTTTGTTGTCTATTGGAGTGGTTTGAACACATCATCTAGTCAATCTGTATTTTCTATATTTATTCAAGTTTATTTAATCCATGAAAACCTTTAATGTGCAAAGATTAGGTGGATATGTAACAACAGTTCTCATTTATAATATCTGAAGAACTCCCTAGTTCTGCACAACTACTCTCTCTAGTATTCTGTGACTTCCATCTCTAGTCCCCACACTCTTACTGAATTTGAATAATAAGAAAAAAATCTACTCATATTTTTTGCAATATCCAAAAGATTTGAGGTTTAAAATCCCCAGAGGTGTAAGAGATTGTTTCTGAGCAGTTGTCCCTCTCAGGGGATCTCCCCGGGGTGGCGGGGGCTCCGGTGCCCAGGGCCAGGCTGGGTGCTGACCATGGGTCCCAGGTCCCAAAGCCCCTCCTGAGGACCCTGCTGGGGGTCCCCACACCCCCTTTCATCCTCCTGTGTTGCTAACACCTCGAACGTTGTGTTGGTATAAATAGTTTTAACTATTTGAAGGGATTTGTAACACACACAATGCTACTGTACTTCAGTTTCCTACCTTCAAGTCATCTTCATTGTAATTTAATTTGGTTTGCTGTTATATATGATACAGCAACGCATGGCCAATAAAATCACCTATGTTTTGTAGTACAGCCTCGGACCTATGCGCCTGGCTTGCGTGCACATGTCCTGCTTTGCCTGCCTACCCGAGATGAAGATATGATGTTAGAGGCGATTGTTCAGCTGTACGTGTGCACAATTTGCAATACATATTGATACAAAGCGTATATATTTTTGCATTGTGCTGGGATACATATGAGATACTCATTAAAAGATGAAAAGCAAAACATTACTCGTAAGATTCACCATAAAAGAATGTAAGCTGCAATGGATTACAGTGGGTTTTTTTCTATAACTTCAGTCAAAATCTAACAAATGAACGTCTTCAAGCAACGTTTTCAAGAATATTTTGGGTCTAATTTTTACAGTTGGTGATTTAAAAATACAAAATAAAGAGAGCCTTTGTAATATCGATAATGTGACTGTTTTCAAGGTGAACTCATTACCATCCTTCATTACGTACATGAAGAGTTACTGCCAGAATGCAGTGAAAGTGGTGTAAATCACTAGCACTGGTTTAAACAATGGGTGAATCTCTTTATAAAAATATCCTCAAATGCCTTCCTGTCCCCGTTTCCGCAAATCTTGAAATGGACCACAGAATGACCTTTTTTTTTTATAATCCCCTTCCCTTTCTCAGGTGATCCTGGAATCCGCTCTCCTTGTCGCTGGCGCATAGCGCTGCGTGTGCCCCGCAAGGGCCGTGCTGGAGCGGCAAAGCTGGCCCCGCAGACCTCTAGCCCAATCCAAAGCCAGAACTATGAAAATCCCAGTCTGGCCCGAGACAGTTTTCACAGTAATCTCAGCCCAATTTTGCCCACATTATAGTAAATAAACAAGTGACAAAACACATTTTAAGTAGAAGAGCTATAAATATCTCATCAAATTTTTTTACTGCACTGATCAATTTCAACTAACAGCAGCTCCTAAAGCTGCTTTTAAAAGAACATGCTGAGTCGCCCCAAATGAACAGCGGAGCCTCTGCCCCTTCCCGCCCGGGTCGAGGG
>NW_010547977.1:0-5476 GCF_000687285.1 Phaethon lepturus | reverse complement strand
GGGGGAGTGTGCCAAACGGCATAGCCGGGAGGCTTTGGCAGCTGCTGGCGTGCCCGCTGCAGCACCTTTCACTGTGATAATTAAAATGTATTTAGTGCGGGAATGTCCTAGAGGCTTCCTTTACACAGAGACAGGCCTTACCTCACGCTGGTTTTTTTCACTTGTTTATCTCATGCAAGCGAAAGCTGTGGCCGCCTAAGTAAGTACTTGTTTCTTAAAGTAGCTAGTCCCGAAAAATTCTAAAGTGAATTTCCTCATACTTTGAAAAAAAATCAGGACGGGTGATCTTTGTTCTAAGGCATGGTTCAGAAGTTACTACAAGATGCAACTGAATGTTTTTTTTATTTGTTCTCAAGCTCTGTATGTCTGTCCCTCCTTTTTCCTTATAGTTCATGTTAGATAGTCACATAAAAGTAACTCAGTACTCAGCCATTAAGGAAAAAAATGTGATGTGTTTACATAGGGTATTCAAATGAAAAGCCTCCAAGATTTTGAGCAGATATGGCTTTGTAATTAAAAAAGATTGAAAATTTGAAATTAATTTTTTAATTAATTAATTGTGACACCCAGGAATCAAACAAGCTAAAAATATACTTGAAAATATTTTAATTCAAGCATCACATTATCTTCAATTTTAGATAATTCAAAGGTTCCCATAGAGGTGTTTTCCTTCTCCCCCCTCATAAATTTATTGCTTTAAAGACCATGAAAAAGCTAAAAAAAAAAACCCAAACAAACAAAAAAAGCCCAAACACAAGACAAACTACAAAAATTACATGAGCTTGCAACAGAAGCTTAGGGGAAAAATGTTGGGTTTAAGATGTTTTAGGTTACTATTGTAGCAGGGATCGTAGAAAAGCAAAAAATAGTTCATCATTTTATCAAGAAGAATTTGCCATGCTTGTTGCATTGCACTACATTGACAAAGGTTTACTACCATTGAAAAGAGTTTGACTTCCTAGATCATTAATTCAAGACCTACACACTAAGTTTTACAATGTTTGTTTACTGCAGTAGCTTCAGTAGCGTGCATTACATAAATTGCTGCAGAAAATTCAAGTTGCTCTCTATTTCTAAAATGAAGTTTCATTAGCAAATGCTAAAGTACAGCTTGTTAAGAATTAAAAAATAAACTGTAAAACATTTACCACCACTACTAAAAAAATAACACTTCAGCCTAGAATACAGATGCTAACTTTAAGGAACGAACTGTATTGTGTCATGTAATATTCTTATTGTTTACTTGCCATTTATACATTTCAGCAATAAGTATCATGTATTATGGCAGTTAGTATAAAAGAGTATTCTAGGTTAATAAAGCAATAAACTGTGCAGTATACAATTTTAACTGTAGTAAAAGCGATCGGAGGAATAATAAGTAAGAAATATGACAAAGAAGAAATATACAAATGATAGAAAAGATAAATTATTGAGAAGATAAAAAGGAAAGACAGATTCTGTATTTCTTGCTTCTGCGAGAAATGCTAAAAATGCTAGATACACCTAACAAACTTCTATTTGTTGTCACTCGTTATGTAAATAATTTTGAACCTCAAAGTTCAAGTGGTTCAGCCTTTGACAGATAACCTTGCCATCTTACATATCCCTCTCGTCCCAAATACTTAGTAGACACAGACCACTGGGTGGAGGTCGTCTGCACTTTGAATTTTCCCCTCCAGACTGGCTTGGTAAAAACTCTGTTGACAAGACATTGTCAAAAAATTGCTCATCCATCTATCCAAGAAGGAGATGTGAAGAGAGGTAGCGAGAAAACGATGCAAGGGAGTGGCGAAAGGCGAGCGAGTTGCATTAGCTAGTGACCTTCATCAAGAGTTGCTTCTAGTACCTCATCCCAGTTGCTCCTGTCATTTAGCAGAAACCTCCTTGAATACCTTTGTCTTGGCTCCATGCACTCTTCCCTTCTTTTTGCTGGAACCACTTCTGTTCTTTAAGCTCTATAACACTGCAGGAGATCACAGGTAGTTAGCAGCTTTTTAATACAGAAGCTTGCTTCCAGAAAGTACAGAGAGACCTGTCTTCATAGGCAAGTAGCAAATTTCACACACAAAGATGCTTCTAGTGTAAGGCAAACCTGGAGAGCAGCAAATGTTAAGGTATATTCCCGACTCAATTTCCTCAACTGGACAGTTTCAGACAACTGCCTTCTCAGGCTGTGTCTACATGAACACTTCAGGTAAGGAGTGTAGTTTTGAGGTGAATCTCCCAATTGTCCCCACTTGCTGCACCTTGCTTCATTTGAGAGAGAGATTTCAAAGCACATGAACTGAACTTTGGATGAAACTGACTGGAAGACATGACCTAGGAGTGCACCTAATGTGCTCCAGTCACTTCCTAGGGTGCTTTCCACCTAGCCCAAAGCAAAAACCCTCCAAAGTGCTTATCAGGTCTTGAATCCAACCGTTTCACTCTGTAAATCCAACAGTACTGGTCCACATTACTTCCTAACGTCAACATTGCCTCAGTGATTTACTTAGGTTTACTTAGGCTCTCAGGCTTAGGGATGCCTTCAATCCCATTCCAAGCTGCCTCTTCACCTCAGTGCAAAAAAAAGAGCTTATGTACTGATTCAAAGAAATATAAACTCAGTAATATCAAAGTGTCATTAAGCAGATAACTTTATTGCAGCGCCGGACACATGGGGGATATCTCCTCCTACCATGCGTGCGCTGAAACAAAAGTTCATCCTTTATATACCTGAAAGACATGAATATTCACACATTTTCCAAGAAATCTCCACCTCCCTGCCTACCTACCACATTTACATAGCCAAGCCGTTCTTTCATACCATCCTTGTTTGAGCACTCCTGCTAGGATGTTTCTGTGCTCAAGGTTAATTTCTCAGTCCTTGCTCTTAACTCTCCTTTGGTTTAGTTCCATGAGGCCTCGTGGTTCTACAAGCACGCATTTCCTTGTGATTAACTATTTACACGTAGCTGAAACGTTAGCACTGAGGCCAGTATAGCCTAAGGACTATGAGAGTGTGCTGTCAAACACAATCACACAGTCATTAGGCCAAAGAAATCTGTACAAAAGCCAAACCAATCACGCAGTCAACAACCTTCCAGAAAGTACACACAACTACAAAAGGACATTTACAAAGCCCACACCTGACTAATTACATATGCTAAAATAAACTCATAACTGTCCCAGGTCCTTGTTTCAGTACTTACTTGAAAGGTTATGGATCCTAATCTCAAAGGCACCTAGAACTAACATCTCGATTCTGAGCACTGTAGTATTTAAATCCCTTCCTGCAGCTGGGAAATATGCTTAGTGTGTAATATCCTTGCAGGTGCTCAAACACCTGACTCAGTCGGCTGGAGTTGCTTCTTACTTATGAGAGTGTGCATCATCTACAATATCAGCTTTTCGTACACATTCTGAACCCGTCTACCCATCTTTAGAATTTTGTTGTGTCTGTAATCCTAGTTAGAATATGCATAGTAAAATCCATGCTGCAAATCTAAATCTAAATCTTAATCTAAAATTAAACTTTTGAAACATTAAAATGAGGTGTATCTATTTCCTTCTGTAGCATCACAACAAAGGCTGTTGTGATGATAAATCAACTGAGGAGTGCAGAGATAATATGTATACATAAACTATACAAATAATAAATAAATAAGATATGAATAGAAAATGGAGTGCCCAGTAATTAAACTCACACACCATATTCAGAAACATGACCTACGGAGCAGAGCCTTGTATGAAATGGAACACAAAATGCAGACTCAAGTGCTGATATTTAAAAGCCCTACAGCCATCCAGTGGTATGGTGTACTTGAAACTAGATTTTGAACAGGAAGAACATACAAAAATCTTCATGAAATACTTAAGTAACATAAAGTTATAAATTATGCTTATGCCTTTTACTCAACTACCCTTAAAGTACAAGTACAAATCAATCCACTGACACTGAGAGAAGGTGTAACCAAGGTGGTAGGGAATTAAAATAAAATAGGGTTAGAAAATAGGTTTGTGAATTTGTAGCAAGTTGTAAGTATAAGAACATTATGCACCAGCAATGCTGCTCGAGAACCCACCTAACCCTTCCCATCTTGATTTAATTATCAAGGAGTTAAGTGTAACATTGTGATCATGATATTATGTTTTGTTCTAATAACAAGTAGTCAGAAAGAAGGAACGCCTTGGTCAGCTCTACGGTCCGGTGGGTAGGTAATTATTGAATCCATAGTCTTGTCTTAAAACAAAGGACTGTAGGGTGAATGATTGCATATTGGACCGACAGCCCATGAAGGTCTAGTGTTGCCAAATTTAAATGAACTTTGTAGGAAAGGTAATTCCGGCAGGGGGAGATCGCGACCACCGACTCAGAGACCACCCACTCAAGAAACCCTCCGACTCAAAAGATTAAGGAAGTAAAATCTCAAGAAATTATAGTGAGCATGCGTGGTCATTTACATGTGAGGCGAGGAATATTTAAACAATCATTGTATGGAAACTTGATGAATATGTTGATAATTGATAATCTTGCCAATAAATGTTTGATTTTTGAACTGATCGACGAACATGATTTAGGAGGAGCTATCCCCCGTGTTCCCAGCGCTGAAAATAAAGAATGCCTGCCTTTTAACACTACATTGGTGTTACGAGGTTTATTCCTGATTTCGGTGACAGAGGGGTTAATGGAATCTTAGCAGTTAATTAGTAGATAAAGTTTGAAATCTTGTTAGCTATTGCGTAAAGTAACTAAAGCAGGAGATCTGTAGTTCCTGATAAACTAACAGGAGCAAGAAGATCTGTGGCTCCTCACAAGGACAGTCCCTGATAAGAATTAGGAACTTGCCTCAAGAAACTAGCTAAAACCGACCCTGCGGTTTGAGTAAGAACTAAGTTATTCATAGATAAAGCAAAGTAGTTATTTGTTTTGAAAGAGTTATTTTAACCAATCCCTAGATAACATTGCTTTATGATACTGAAGCGATAATATTCAAAAGAGTGTATTTTATGCACTGCAGATAATTTAGAAAATCAGTGCTTTTGCTTTAACATACAGCCAGAACTGAGAGCCTTTATAAGCACGTTTTATGTAACTATCAACACAGTACACATCACTATGATATCTCAAATTAAGAATGGTATTGAAGTTCACATTCGTATGAAAAACAAATTTTAAAAGCCTAGCTATGCCAGTAGATTGTGTTCTTTTGTAGTTATGAGCCTAGAAGTTCTTGGAAAGAGACGGAGTCCAGGCACATACTGTGTGTCGTGCACGGAGCAGAAAATTGTGACAGGCAGAAGCGCAGCAGAGCTGGGGGTGAGCCGAGCCCACGCACCAGTCCCCATCACGCCCCAGTTCCTGGTACACCTCCAAACACGAGTTTATGATTCCCTGAGGGGCAAAGATACAATTAAACAGATCACAGGCACTTTCCTGCAAACAGGGAGAAGATGTCGGCGGTGGGAGGCAGCCCGGGAGACCCGGCACGCAGAA
>NW_010547976.1:0-2968 GCF_000687285.1 Phaethon lepturus | reverse complement strand
GGACCGAGGATGAAGGCTCATCGGTGACATCCTTTTAGCGCTAGCTCCAAGGGGGACAGAGGGGGACAGGACACAGAGGCACAACGCTGTTTTAACGTGGGATCGTATGCAACTGTTGTTTCTCTCCCCAAGATCTGTCTCAGGTGGGTCGCGGGTGGCGTTAATGGGGAGACTCGCTTCGTCCGCCATGGAGCGAGGACTGCTGAGACCACTAGAAGACAGGCAGAAGACAACTATTTTAACCTTGTAAGCACCACCACCTTGCTCTGTACGGGTGGTTTTTTTTTTTAAACTCAGCAGAAACAGAAGCTTTTGATATTGCAATGTTTGCTGCCCAAAAAATGAGGAAGGTAAAGGAATGAGGTCAGCTCAGTACTTAAGAGCATTTAACCAATTACCAACTGAATGTCACATACAAGGAATATGCTTCCCAAGGGGCAGCTCTGGATGCCTCTCAGCACCGCGCTTTCCACCTGCGGCTGCCAGACTTGAGCACCAGGTCAGCCTGAAATCCTAAAATACTGTCAGTTCCACCGTCATTCCAAAAATCCGAATCTGCAAACGTATTTCCAAAAATCTGGTCTTAGCAAGCTGCAAAAGAAGGAGCAATTAAAGGTGCTGCCTGGTGAATTTATGGTATTATTTCCAATTTTTTTTTTTTCCCCTGTTAATTGTATCTTCTCTAACTTCATTCCTCTTGTAAACAACACAAAATGAAGGTCAGCAGGGAAAGAAGAGATTAGACCAGAGAATTCAAAATATTTTATTTCAACTCTGGCTGTACTAAAGGCAAGGAATGCAACAAGAGGAATTCTTGCTGAGAAATGCAGAGACAACATCAACTTACTAAAAATACTGCAATAAGTATATCCAGACAGCACATAAACTAAGTATCCTTGATAATGCTATATTTATGTACCAAATACGCACAAGTTTTACTCAGAGATACTTCATTTGATCAGCTGCTGGTATGTAAAAGATACTAATACACAGAAAGCGTAACTGCGTTCTAAAAAGCACAGTGAGGCAAACAGACCAACAGCCAGACACTTCCCCAGCTTGCAAGACAAAGCTCCATGGCATACTCATTTTACTGCTGCTCTCTCTGGTTGCATTTGAACACTAAAACACAGGAGACTAAGTTAGACCACTTACGATAAATTCACTTGGCTGCTTACGGATAAAAACCACAAAAACATCCTTAAGGGCTTTCAGCATGCGTTACATATGTAACACGTACCTTGTAGGAAATTCGGTAAAATCCAGCAATATTCTGGCACATCTTTTAGTGTCCCTGACCCACAACAGCTGGCAACAGCACCTTGGAGGGCAAACCCACTCTGAAGTTCAGCAAAGTCAGCGCAGTGGTCCCTTTCATCTGCTCCTCAGGTCGTGTAAGGCTGGAAAGGGATCTCCACCCAGCTGACCCCAGCCACCTCCAGGCACCCCAAGTTTTCAATGGAAATACTCACTCTGTGCGTGCAAGTACAGCTCCCCCCGGGGCAGAACACACGCCTTGGCTACTCACTGCTCTGAAAAACAGATTACGGCTAGCGCACCCCAAATACATGAGCACTTTTATAAGAAACTCCAGCTTTCATTGCTAAACAGCATCAGACGATCATGTGTGCCACAGGCTTACTCTCCGTGATGCAGCTTCAACTTCTGTTCACAGCAGTGAGGACACACCAGTACTTCTCTCTAGCGACGGAGTTTTCTAACAGCAGAGAAAAACCTCAGGCTGCCGAAGGAGCCAGCAGGGCGTAGAGTGAAGTATCAGAGTTATATTGCAAAACTCTTCGGCGTTAATTCACAAGTTCCTATTAAAAACAAATAAATTCCCTCCCTCTACGCTAGCAGCTTAACAGCAGCAACACCGTTAGCCTGCATCTAGAAAAACTTGACGGCTGCAAAATCCCTCCATCCAGCTGGGGCCACCGGCGATAATTTAAGCCAACGGCTTAGGCAGGCTGCCAGGTCCTGGCGGGGAGCTGCTCTCGCAGAGATAACCTCACCCTGGAAGCAACCTGGCCCAAAACTCCTGCGAAAGGCTGTGCCCCTGCCAGAGACGCCTGCACAACTCGCCCTCCTCTGGTTTCAGCTGCAGGGCGTGTTTCCATTTACACAGAGCGGTTTCAGAGACTTCCTGATCGGAAGCATCCTAACTGCAGCCATGCCCCTGCCTTGTCTTCCCTCGCCATTGCTAGCAGCCGGCTGAGCTCTTCGCCTGTCTTTTTTTGCCGTGGTCCCAAATCCCCCAGCACCAGAGCTCACCCAAAGCACTGAGGATACCAGTTAGCCGTTGAACTGCCATTCAACCGTGGCTGGGACACCGAGCAGGCAGTACACCCTGCTGCCGGAGGCAGGAACGCCTCGTGTCATCTGCCAGGAGCCCTTAACGGAGCCAACCAAGGTGGTACTATTGCTGCCCGGGTCTGCAGAACTGGCCTTTTGCCTGCAGGATCAGAGCGCGGATCGGTGCCGGAAAGCTCTCTGGAGCCGGATCCTCAGCGGCTGCGTCCCTGGGAAGCCGGGAGGCATGAGGGCAGAAAAGCAGCCAGCGCAGGCAGGGAAGGAGAAAACACTTAAAATTGCCCAAGATGACGATATTCCGCATAACCCCAAGCGCTGCCAACTTCTAATGCTGCTGGTGCCCGAGGGTTTCCCGGAGGTGGAAGAGATAAAAGCAAAGACATAAAGTTTTTAAGAAGGTCCCCGCATATGCATCTGACATACTGACACATTTCCATGGCGTGCTCCTCCTTGTCTACTTATTTCCTAATGCTTGTCCTCCTTAAAAAAACGTTTGGATTTTAAAAGCGGCCCCATCTCTCAACCAGAAACGCGGCCAGGGGCAGTGATCAAGAGTATGGGCTCAGGGAGGAAGAAGAAGATGAAGAAAATGAAGAAAATGAAGAAGACGACGAAGCAGCAGCAGCAGCCACCGCCTTCCCGACGCGACCCTCCG
>NW_010547975.1:0-5954 GCF_000687285.1 Phaethon lepturus | reverse complement strand
CGGCCGTCCTGCCTACGTGACTTGGGGCACAGCCAACGTTTACGGGCGTCGCTGGGCGTATATAACGCGGAGAGCATGCTCCCCTGGCGCTGGTGCCCGTCGGCAGCGCTGCCGGTCCTTCTCCCCTCTGCCAGGTAACGGAGGCGTCATGCCCTGGCCCCCGGGGCCGGCGGCGGGGTGTCCCGGCACGGGGTGCGGTAACAGGGAACCATTTGTTCCAGGTCCGTAGCCGCAGCAAGGATGAACACGAGCTTCTTCCAGATACTCAAAGCAAAAAAAGAAGTAAGTTTGTCAGAGACGTGGGTTCTGTGGTAGCCCCCTTCTGTGAGGGGAAGCCGGCTGGCTCAAGCAGGTGCCCAGGGGTTGCCACTTGATATCGAGCACCTTATAGAGGAAATAGTGATAGCAAGGGGCATGTGTAAGCTGAAATCCACGCAATGAAAGCCAGGCGGTGTGAGTGGTAATACAGAGGTGATACACTTTAGCAGGTAATCACACCTGAACTGCTTGCAACTCTCCCTACCCCTGTTCGTGGCTCTGTAGCCAGGACACCTAGTTCTTCAGCTCTTTTCTCCATTTTATGTCTTTCAGCTCATTCCCCTGGTTGGAGTAGTGTCCTTTGCAGCAGTTGGAGCGCTCTCTTTTTCTGCCTATTCCCTGTTCAGCAAATCCGATGTGATGTAAGCAAAATACTTCTTGCTTGGAGTTTACCCTAACCTTCTTTGTTCAACAGAGGTATTTGACCATCATATTTTGCACCAAAAAAAATGAAGTCCATGTGGATGTTCCAGACTACTAGTAACAACTAAAATAGTTGCAGATTATAAATACTGAAGAAAGTAATTAATTTAGAGCATAGTCCAAATTATTTCCTAACTTTTGATTTAATAGATTGCTTTAGGTGTAATGGGTTTTAAATGTTCTTATGAAGAATTTCACATAATCAGATAGGTAGAAAACATGCAGATATGTTGCAGCCAGGCTATTGACTTGTATATAATGAACAACATTTGATAACACGAACTGATACAAAGTTAATATTTTAATGACTTTGCTAATAAATGGAGCTAAGTCCTAAACTTTCCAGGCTTTGGGGAATTTTATATTTACTTTAAAGTGACTGGAATAGACATTTTAGCTGTCAGAGTAAGAATCCCCTTACTTTTTCTGTGTGTCTTCATTCAGTTTTGATTTTTTTAGCTTGCTTACCTTATGATAACACATCATACTTGAACCATGTTGGCTTTTTTGGTGTTTTGGAAGCTGAAAATAAAGCAAACCTACCAGAATTTAAAACAGAAATGCCCAAACCCGTAAACGTGTTTCAGGGAACTACTTGCTTACATGAGTAGTTCTACTGACAATAAAACTGCTCATGTAAGAAAAATGTATGCAAGATCACACCCTAAAACATAGCACCTGTTTTGCCTTATCTCTCTTACAGCATTAACAAGAGTGGCAATCCAGAACCATGGGAAACTGTTGATCCTACCAAGCCTCAGAAGGTAATTTGTACATGTAATACAGTCAGTACAAATGGCATATGTTTCCAACACAATTAGTAACTTTATTTAAATGTGTAAAAACTAGCAAAATATAAATGAGGAAAAAAACATAAAGCTGACATACCTCTATTTAAAAGTGGAACTGTTTAATTCATTACTTTATGTAAAGTATCTGTCCTGTATTACTTAGTGATAGGGATTCAGCTATTACATTCTAGGTCTGATCCTGAATTTATGGGCTACTTATGGTTGGTGTTAACCCCTGCCTCCAACATCCATTTACTCAGTTCCATTGATAACAGTGGAGATTTGGAGTATAGAGGAAATTCTGTTTGCCTTTTCCTTGTTCCTGAATTACAAAATTGACTAAGAATGTTTTTAACTAGTGTAGCCTAAATGAAAAAAAATCTTAGTTTAGTAGAGCATCTAGGATAAGGAAAAATAAAATTATTTGGCATTATTACTTATTAAATAACGAAGTGATTTTGTTCAACAAATTAATAAATATGTCATCAGTTGTTCTTTTTGCTTACTTCTGAAAGGAAAATGTAAAGCTATTAGAAATCCTTCTTCACTAATAGGTTGATATATGGTATGGGGAGGGGTGGGAGTGGAGTAAATGCTTACTGGGATTTTGCTAACTTCTTTCATATTTTCCTTTTAATTTCTTCCAGCTATTAACAATCCATCAGAAATGGAAACCTATAGAAGAGCTGGAAAATGTCAGAAAGCTTACGAAGTGACAAGTTTCTGTTGCCTCAAAAAGGTACCCTATGAATCTAGTGGAATCACTTCTGCACAAACTTGACTACTGAAATCAGTGTGCGGAAATGCTTCTGCTACATTTTTAGGGTCTCCCTACATTTTTTGGACTCTGGATGAGGAGTTTCATGTTGCCTTAGCAGTTGGCATGCAACATCCACACAGTCCAAAAATCTATTAATACAGTAGGCATTTGGTGTCAAATGTTGAATATTAAGATGGTAGTTACAGATGGAAAAAGCCTTCACGTTTTTTGTAGAATTTTGTTTTTCTCAAAATAGATTAATTTTGTAATTTGATACATTTTTAATAAAATGTTTTAAATTTTTACAGCATTCTATCTAAATTCCATAAATGGAGATTACCCAAAAGCCCCGCTAAATTGGGATTCCTGGTCTGCTCCTTCTCTATACTATATTTCAATACTGTGTATAGACCAAATAGTCATCATAGCCAGAGGATGTCTTTGTTTGGCAACATATGTGGTCATAAAGTACACTTGCATTTGTTTTCTACATTAGATCGAATGAAAATTTAAGTCAAAACTAATGTTTTGTTGCTAATACCAAAACTTAAACATGCACTCACCTTAACCCACTGAGGACTCAATAGGTTATTTAAGGGTATACTTGAGGCTGCAGGGTCAGAACATAAGAATTAAGCATGGCTAAAAGGGAAATGAGATAATTTCTGTTGTATATAACTACTGTTCGTATTGAAATTTAGAAGTTACTGGAATTAGGAAACTGTCATTATCCAAAACTAATTGCATAATGTTAATTTCTTGGTTTTGTGCAAGGTAGTTCATGTGCAAGCTCAAATGTATTGCATAGTTATTAACAATATTTTTAAACATTTGTAAATGCATTCTATTAGGGACTTCTGCTTTAACAAAGAGAAAATAACATTAAAATTAGGAATGACTCTCTGAAAAGACAGTTCCTCTTTTAAGCATCTGTGTGTTTTCTTATGTGTTGGCCAGGGAAAGAATGTAATTGGGCAGACCCCAGTAAACTAATGAGGCAATATATGCACCCAATGGTAGAAAGTCTTTTGTGGCTATTTTCTGTATGTGTCCCTTTCCAAGCAGTTTTGCAATATATTACACAGTTTCTTTTATTATGGATGTTCAGAATGCGTATTACTTTCTGTGAGGAAGAAAGCAAAAGTGAAACAACTGCTAATAGGAAAAAGTCCCTGTAACTGAGTAATAGTGCAGTGCTTTAGGTTGCTCTGCTGCAGCGAAGACAAAACTTAAGTTAGTAAAGCTGTCTCCTGAATTTTAAGGTAGCTTGGCTTCAGAAGCTTTATGTTTTCTTCAGATTTATTGACGCTGAGGGAAAAAAAGAAGTTAAAATGTTACTTTATCCCATACTTGTATGCAGATGCAGCATAAATATTTGTTTATCAATGAAGAATGACTCAGCAACTTTTATGTTTTAAGAGTGAGAGGAACTACAAGATTTCAGAATACATTCTTAGCTTTTATTTTAAGGAATGGCATTACAAGATGATTCAATAGCATATAACCACAAAAATCCAATGCTCTGAGGAATACAAGTTTTAAGTATTTTAATAGAAAAACGTTTTAAAATATCTTCTGTAAGTTGTTCTGTATTTCCATATTTTTACTGGACTGTACCAAACAAAACAAAAGAAGTCCTGTGTTGTGAGTTGATGCATGAATTAAATGAGTTTGTTCTTTAAATTACTTGTATGGTCTGTAAATATACAATGACCTAAGTATCTGTAAACATTAGGAAAGTAAGTGTAAGTAATTTTTACTTAATCTTTGTACTTAACTACTTTTCAGTGGTGTCTTCCAGTAGCGCATTAAGCAGTGTGACTGCCATCAGTCACAGGTTGTTGCTTCTCTCATCCTGTGCTGAGGCATAATAGCAAAGGTAACAGAATGTTTTGCTTTGTTAGCTGACGTTATTTTTTAATACAGATTTGTGGGGAGGGTATTCACATAATGTGAGAAATCAGAATATTTTTCTGCACTTCAAAAAGATTGAGTATTGTTATTCTTGGGATAATTTTGTGTGTTCTCAGACTGTCCCAAAAAATACTGTCTCCTGCACAGAGTTTTTTGGTTTTAGTAGAGCACACCAAGAGCAATTACTGTATTTCCCCCTCCAACTGCTCAACACAGATCTATAAAGCAATACACAAATTATTTCCTTGTTCTACAGACATCAGAGTTAAGACAGTAAAGATTTAATTGGCTGAATTTTATGAGCTGACTTTTATGAGAACAATAAGACTTCCATGTCCTGTGTTATGCAAACCCATGACTTTTTATTCCATGGACAATTTAGAGGCTGTTGAAACAAATTTAACAATGTTCTTCCTTCTTTTCATTCTGTTCTCTTCATTTTGTTTCCTATTCGATTCTGTTCTTGGTTTTGTTGGGTTTTTTTAAAACAATCACTATCTTTACTCGTCCTATCTAGTACTTTTCCATAGAACTGTATCACGTCCAACTTTAATATTAATTACAAAGTTTAATTAAAATGTTCACTGGCTTGTTAAATTTTCAAATATAGATTAGAAACTATTAGAAATGTTTTTTAATGGCTCTGATCACCATTAGAAATGCATTATTGGAATCTACAGTAATGCTTTTCTAACTGCAGGTGGGTGATAAGTAGTCTTAGTTTTCTGGAAGAATAGAAGGTTGCTTTCTGCAGTATACATGCAATTATTAATTACTACTTTTTGTTATTACAATAGTACTTAAACGCCTTAACCACAAGGATACAGGATCTACGGTTATCCAAGAGCCATGTCGAGTTTTTCATTTGGCTTTTCATCTGATAGCCCTGGTGTCAGCATGTGTCTGTCTCATGTCCCCTACCCCCCGTATTTCTCCACTGCAAGATGCTATTAGTGTAGTACTATACTATCTAGTTACTTCATTGGTGCATGTGGTTTCTGTAGAAAATAGTAACTTAACAGAGGGGCCTGATGCACTCATTAAAGGAAAGTGTTCGTCTGCAGTTGTCATCTGTCTCAGTGCAGAGGGTTGTTGTCCCTAGGCCTAGCTGTGGAAAACAAACAAGTAATGGGAATGGTTCACTGCATCTGGCCAGTATTTGGTGTTGGACACTTCCCAAAAAAGCTTTCAGATTAAACAAACATGGCCATGCTACTTGGTACGGTTTTAATTTGCTGTCTGAAGTCTTTGCTGTACAGTACATCCCTGCCATATGGGGAGCGCACAAGGTAACAACATCACCTAAAAGTGTAACCGAAATGGAAATAAAAAAATGTTAGTGAGGAAGTGGACTTGGGCTGCTGCAGTTGGACTAAGTAACTATTGACCTTCAGGCGCTGATGTGAACAGAGAGCGGGCAGATGGTTTGCTGAAAGCTATCACCCATCATAAACGGGCCATCGACGCTAACTGCACCCTGCAAGGGAAGTCCAAAGTGGGAGCGGGCACCTAGTCCAAAGAGCCCTTTTCCTGTGGTGCCTCACTCGGATCAACGATCACATAGCCGTATGGCATACTTCATGGAAGGCTCTACCTTGACCGGATGACCAAAGGCTTTTGGTTTAATTAGCTCTTACTTTTAAATAACCTTGGACAGAGCTGTTAATGGGGATGTAATGCCCTTCTGTAGGGCTTAGGAGGGCTGTGCGGCCCCTCTGTACAAGCCGGAGAGCCCGGGTCCTGTGACA
>NW_010547974.1:0-3848 GCF_000687285.1 Phaethon lepturus | reverse complement strand
GTGTGTAAACGCAGGCCTCCACGGCCAGGGTTCTCCTGGCATGTTCTGTATGCAACTTCGTTTCCTGAAAACAAAAAGACAGTTCTGCAACAGTGCTAAGTCCACAACGTACTTTGCCAGTTGTAGCAGACAAGAGCCACAGGGCACATAAGAACTGTAGGGTTTTGCATGCCCTATGAAAGGAAGGAGTAGCAGACACTGAAGAAAAGCAGGGACTCCTGTGGATGAGATTCAGTGATGAAGAGAAGTAAGCATATTGATGTTCTCTTCTTGAGAAGACGGGTCACATTGAGGTGTTCTAGAGCCAAAGCCTCTTACAGCTACACGGGGTGAGCTCACAAACCATTCAAAGATGAGCAAGAAAGTATCAGAGTTGTGTGTGTACATGCTAAATTTGGTGTCTGCTGAAACGATGGCCCAGTTCACAAGCTCAGTCTTAAACAGAAGGGAGAAGGGTTGTGTGTATCTTGGAGCTGTCCTTCACCTCTTTGCCCTGATGTAATCAGGCTCTTCCATTTTTCAGTAATTAATAGCAACAGTAATAAGGGCCATGCAAGAATAACTGAGGGAAACCTGCATGAACATACAGGGGACCATGCATTAACAGCAGTACAAAGGAACATCTTTTACAAAATTTACTCTCCAGTGTGACTCACAGCTGTTCTTTCTATGACCTGCCCACTGCCAAGTGAGTGCAGTATTTTCCCAAGGCACTATGGTGCCAGCTTTCCAAAGCAGCTGATGATTCTGGTTGGCTCTGGTCTTGGCTGCCAAACTCAGAAAGATTTTAATGGTCCAGTTTTGGTAAAGCAGAGACAACTTCTCCAGTGAAGTAACTTGAGTTGAACATCTAAAATTCATGGGCACCTCCTTGTTCACTGCTAACAAGATCAGTCCTTACCTCATCTCACAGTCACCTCATCTCCCTCCTCACCTAACAGAGTCAGGGGGCAGCTAATTCCAAAACTGCTGATGAGGAGTCTCTCATCATCGTCAGGGCTGTGAGGGCACTAACAGGCATTGATGGCCCAGACCCCACCCTCCACTGAGGCCTCCACCCACAGCCCCAGCTGTTGAAGCTCAGCCCTGGATCTTCAGTGCCTGAGCTATGAGGTTGAAGTGCTGATCTCCAACTCAGCCAAGGTAACATGGCTGGAGAGAGTTACCTAGATATCTAGGCTTTCCCTCACCTTCACTGTTTTTCCTCTCCATGACGTTGCTCTGGGAAGCATAGGAAGAGCCCTTGTCTTCTCCTTGTCCCCGTCTTTCTCTCCTTCACTAGATCTGGAGTTCAGCTCTATCTGTATTATGGCTATGGCCTCTGCCTGCATGGAGGGCCCTTGTTACACTGGGTTGCACTGGAGCAATTCACAATTGCTGTGGTCAACCTGCAATGCCACGTGGTGGCCAACACATATTGATCCATCTTTATTGTAAAGTAAAATCCATCCATTTTACTTCTCCCAAGTTCCATACCCAGTGTTCCCATAACCAGCACTGGGCTACAGTGTTCACACTGGTGATGCTTAGATCACAGCTTCTGTGTGTGATCTTAAAGATCCAGCAAAGCTGTATATGTGTGATTTCCCCATATGAGGCCTTTGAAGAATAGCTCCTATGCTTCATGGAGCATGTTTTATTATTATGAGTCTGCCAGAAGATTCAAGGCTCTTCCAGAGCAACATCATGGAGAATGTGGCTACTTCCAAACAGATGGCCCCAGAGGGGTAGGTGCTACTGAATCAATTAACAACCTTTGGTGAGATTTTTGGGCCAAGCCATATGTCTGGCAATTAACCCTGGAGATTTGACTACAGTCATAGGTAGATGGCAGGTTTTGGGCCTGAAAGAGCTTTGCCTCAGGGCAAAACCTCATGGAGAAAAAAGCAAACAACCAGTATCAAACTCTTAGACCCTTGCCCAAATTTCATAGACTATGAGAGATTTCATTAACGCATGGGTACACCATGGGCATACCATGCCTTGTGCCTCCCCTGGAAGATAGGAAAAACTCAGGGGAAACAGCCTTCCTGCAGTGACCAACCCCTCTGATATCCCAGCTCTAGAAAGGCACAGAAGTCTGGCAATCTTTGCTTTAAATCACTTGCACTCAGTTCTAACTACTAAGGTGGAAAGACGCATTACTCATGATTTCAAACTCATCTATTAAAAAAGGACTCTAGGAAACAGGACAAGGGAAACACAGAAAGAGCATTGGAACCTTTCCTAGAGGTGGGAGAAACACTCCTGCAGAAACAAAGGATAAAAACCCATAAAAACCTGTAGCTTGCAAAAATATAATGTGTAGGACACAGAATCTAGAAGAGATCATAAATACATTTAAAATTTAAAATTAAAAATTCTAGATACAAAACAGCTTCCTTAGAAAAACAAAACATGTTTTAAATGTTGATTTTGACAAAAATGTCAGCATTTTCCCTGGAAACAAAAAACTCTTCATTAATCATTTATTGCATTTGAAAACCAGTTTCTTCTCTGAATTTTTTTAAAGGAAAATCTTGGCTAGCCCTGCCAGTTCTGTGTATAAATCTCTTCCAAACACAGAGAGTAAAGTGTTGGTTGCAAATCATAATTTTCCCTGCTAAATAGGTAAGGCAAAGGGAGAGAGAATGCAGCTGCCATCACCAGAACAAGCTTTCCCCCAGACTATGGTTAAAAAGTTAAATTTAATTCCCATAAAATCCAAGCAGATCTTAAAGTATCATGGCCACACAATTGCATCAATATCAGGTCAAATGGAAGCAAAAGATTCAGAAAGTCACAACAAAGCACTTTTACCTATGATAAAGCCTAACTTTTGATTAGTTTTAAGGAAAAAAAGAAAATTAGCATTGCAGGGAACACATCAATGATTTTCTGACAGCAAATGTGTGGCCATGTTGGCACCTGGGAGCTCTCTGCCATGTTCCTGTAGGAGGATTAAGTATTAATCCTTAAGTATTCAAAAAACATGTGGACATGGCACTTCAGGACAAGGTTTAGTGGGCGTGGTGATGTTGGGTTGATGGTTGGACTTGATGATCTTAAGGGTCTTTTCCAACCTTAGTGATTCTGTGATTCTGAGGTCACCAAGATGCAGCTTTGGCCTTTGCACCTGCATGTATAAGCTCTGTGAGACTGTCTTGTTCTTCATGCTAGCTAACATCTGAATAGCCCTTCATGATCTGTCTGACACAGCTAGGGACCTGCCTGCAGGCAGATGCTGCATGCATATCTTTGGTGTATAAAATGCAAGCACCTCACTCTGGTTCCCATGTGTGCACTGGATGTGGCTGGTGTCTGAGAAGATAACAACTGCCTTGTCAATGCTTGTCCTGCTTCCCAGGGCAGATCATCCTGTGTATTCATACCTTTGTCACCAAATCACTTGTATTTGGACAGCTGCTGAGTTTAACTTTTTTTAACCTTCTTTACTGCCTGGAAACAAGTAAAGGTTAGCAAGCACCATGGCCTTAATTCTCTGAGAGAACTGCTCATTTCAGGACTATCAGATGTGCTCTTTCCCCAGGGGCTAGACAATGGGAGGAGCGAAAATAAAGAGGTGCTTGATAGAAGTCACAGTCCCACCTAGCTTGCTGTAAAATTATCAGTGTTGAGTCCATTTGGTTCTGCTCTAGGTGCCTCTGCCTTTCTTTTTCCAGCTAGATGTTTTGTAATGAAACAATCTGGCACATCTAGTGGATGAGGGAAAGGCTGTGGATGTTGTCTACGCGGACTCTAGCAGTGCCTTTGAGACCATTTCCCACAGCATTCCCCTGGAGAAACTGGTGGCTCATGGATCAGGTGCACTTTTTGTTGGGTGAAGAACTGGCTGGATGGGCGAGCCC
>NW_010547973.1:0-7091 GCF_000687285.1 Phaethon lepturus | reverse complement strand
GGCGAAAGAAAAGCAGGCTGCCGCCCTCAGTACAGCCACCGGGCTGAAGACAGCCAGAGTTCACGCCATCCAGGCGGAAAATAACCGCCCGTTGCCGCTCGCTCTTCAGCCAGACTGCCCGCTCAGTGCACCCCTGCTCTCCTGACTCCACCTCATTTCGATTTGACTTTTTCCTCCCCCTCCGCCGCCCGCCCCTCGCACGCAGAGCGCGGCTCCCGGCGCATCCTCCGCTCGACCCAGCGCAGCGCCCCGGGAGGTGCAGCCCCATCGCGGGGGTTAAAAGCTCACGGCCCTTCTCGGACTTCCAGCACGCAAGCCGTAGCGTTCGGGGTTTGTTTTGGTCTGGTGGTTGTTGTTTGGTTAGTTTTTAAGCAGATGCCCAGTTCCCGCACCATTTCATTTGACCTCACAGATTTGTTTCTTTCAGAGAGATGCAGGACACGAAACGAAGAAGCGACAGATAAGCGCTTTTTAATGTGGACCAAAGCCCAGCTGCTCTGTAACGCCAAACTGGCTCAACACTCCCCGATAAATTTAGCATCCAGAGCTCTCAATAAAGTTTGACTCACTTCCCAAGGTTTCTTTCACAAAACACCATGTGCAGCCCTGCTGTGTTGCATTCAACATCACCCTATCATTGTTCAGAGCGGGTTTTATTTACGGGTCAGGAAGATGAGTGGAAACACGGCAGCACGGCGATGGGCAGCACATTTCCTCCTCAGATTGTTCTTCAGTGGCCCAGGGCACCGGATTTTCTTCAGAAAATAGGATGACTATAGGAAATTACTTGATATGGACAGAAAAAAATATGCCCATTTAAGCTTTCCTGTAATAAATTACTCAATTGCTTTCAAATTTCTAACTGCAACATATTTTGAACATGTGTCCTAAACCCTTCTGACAGTTGGACTTCATGATCTTAAAGGTCTTTTCCAACCTCAGTGATTCTGTGACAGCTTTAAAATATACAAATTGGCTTGACTATAGAGATGATTACTGGTAAATAAATTAGAATTTTGCTTTCTTCCACAGACCAAAAGGTAAACTAAATCAAACTATTCCTTTATAAGAATATTAATTCCTACCACTGATTTTCTTCATAGCAGCTGCTCCTATTGAACAATTTCATAACGGTTTCACTCAGGAGACCCAAACAGCAAGGATAAGTTGTGATACACGCCATACTATCAGGTAGAAAATGAGGGACAATCTTTGGCATAGGGGAAGAAGAAGTTATTAATGCAGCAGTCCAGAACCACCAACAGTTACTTTGATTAATTTATTATATAACTACACTTTCTCTCTGTCTTGGATGCTTTTTGGCAGAGACACACAGTTGAACAGAGTCTTCAAACTCCTATAACAGTCATTATTACAGAAAATTGCTCTCCACAGAAAGCATTCCTGGCTCTGCATAAAAAGCACTGTAATCACAGGAAACCTTTGGATGTCCCATGTCCTTCCTGATTTTCAACTCCTGGAAGCTTTGCCTGTTTGGCTATTTGTACTCGCCAAATTAGAAAAGAACAAGGATAGTAGCATTTAACCAGGAACATAACAGTGGTCTGATATACCACATGAAGGCTGGGTTAAGTGAGAAAGTGTTCACTTCCGAAGTAATGTATGAATGTAAGTAGAAACCAGATAATTATAATCATTAATATACTTTAATTTTGTCAAGCTATTAGCAAATTCACTCTTCATTAAGATTCTTTTTTTAGATGGAGCTTTCTAACAGAATTAGGCTTCATCAACGAAACATCTTTGACACAAACACTTTTAATGACAGACAAAAGGCGCTTGACACAAAAACTCACCTTTTGTTTGTCCTTCTGTCCCAAGTTGAAAGTCTCAACCAGCTGAGTTCCATGGAGGAAAAAAAATAAATATCTGAAACACTAAAGCCAGGAGACGTAAAGGGCCAGACTGAAATTTTATTCTATACAGAAGCACAGGAGTTCGGAAGGGGAGGGGGATGTTGGATGTCTCAGGTGAGGAACTGGTTGGGTTTAAGTGAGTGCAGTTTGGGAGACAACGCCATCCCAAAGGGAGAATTAGTTTCATGGCTGGGCCAGGCACAGCACAGAGACGAGGATCAGGTCCTCCATCCTCTGCCAGGAGGTAGTATTTACTCACAAAGCAAGGACTGTGTACAGTTCTCCTAGGTAAAGTGCACAAGATTGCCAGTTTCATCAGAACCACTACGCTGCAAGGTCTATCCAAAGTAGCTTAAAATTGCAGGGCTTGAATTGTAACATGCACCTTTGCCCAACAGGAAACCCTGCAGGAGGGTGGCTATGCCATGTCCCTCAGATGCAAATGCAGCAAACTCCACGATTTGTGAAGGAATGGTATACGTTTCCCTGCTACTCCCACGACTGACAGAAATGCAGGAGTCAATCTCAAGTGACAGTGCATTTCAGATTTTGTCTACTAGGTGTCTGAATATGAATGGCTTTGTGAAATAACACACCTAACGCATAGAAAAACACAGACTACTTTAGTTTTTCCTCTTCTTCCGCAAGAGGGAATAAACATGAAGAGAATTAACATAGGGGAGAATAACATCTTAAAAAATATAGAGCAATAGGGCCTTTGGATCGTAAACACTTAAGTGGGACCAAATGTGTATTTCCTCTATGTCCTCACTCAACACTAGCAGGTCTGTAATTCTGAAATGACAGAACATCTTTGACTTGTGAATGCAGCAGACCAGACCTTCCCAGGCACCCAAACCAAGATTATGTTAAGACTTCAATTGTTTTGAAAAGGTGTGCTCACAGCTGTACTGCAGTTTTTGGAACTTTCTCCTCCTTCATCCTTCCCTCAAACTACATGGATTACTCTGGTAGATCAGAGTCATCGAGTGCCACATCATACAATAGGAGGCCTCACCCTGGAAAATGTGAAAAAGCTTGTTTCATGTAATCATAGCAATGGAAGTAGTTGTTCCCATGGATTTTTGTTAATTTAAGCTTTTCCAGACAAAAGGACTAGTAACATCTCAAAAATGCATGCTGCGCACGTGCTCTGCTAACTAGCATCAACAGGTACATGTAAAAACAATCCACATCTGCCAGACTGCCTGCTCATCCAACCCTGTATTTCTGTTAAATGGCTGATAAATTTCTACCAATCGCTTATCTCTTGCATCTTCAGAACAAGCAAAAATTAGTGGCGGACTACTTCTCAGCCTCAGATTCTTCTCTTTTTTTTATATACATGTATATGATACTACTCATATATACTTCAATAAATACATACATAGCTAATTATTGGTCAAATGACAGATTTATGTGGGGAAATGCATGACTTTTTCCCACTGAAAGAGGAAAAATAGAAATCGAACTCTCTAAAACTTAGTGCTTCAGAAACCTCTTAAGTAATAATTTTTTCACAGAGAGGAATCATTTTTTCTTAGAGAAGAAAAAAAAAAGGGAAAAAAAAAGAACAACACCACCCACCAGTGTATTATCAGGGTGTATTTCAAGTTTAACTGAAGAGGCACATCTGCTTTGAGACGGTGATCAAAAGTTACAACACTGAAGGCTTGTATAAACACATTTTTTTCCTGTGTAATAACCTGATTATGTAAACAACTTTTTTTGGCATTTACAACTTCAGAATTACACTGCTTACTTTATCACCTGAATTTTAGAACTGATGAGCTCTCTCAGATACCAGTGAAGATAATGAATAACTGTGTTCAGCACCTTTGGAAATGCCGTCATCTTTTCAGCTAATAGGTGCATATTCCAAGTACAGTCAGTTATCTTCGACAGCAAATATAAAAACCCTTAACTAACTAACTAACTAACTAAATACTAGCGAATGCTACTGCTTTCTCGCAAAGAAAAAATGCCTTTGGACTAGAGCTACAGGAAGGATGTAAGCTGCACACTGCACAATTAAACTTTCAGATGTATTGCTCCTGAATAGAATTCAAAGCCCCAGGGCACAAGCCTGGATTTGCCATGTAATAGGAAACACGAGCTTTGGAAGAATCACATTGATTTGGTCACCCGAGGCTAGATAATAAACATTGCAGAAGGGAGGTTTTATGCTGCTGTAGAAAGCTGACAATTCCAAACCAAAGGAATATTTTTACAGAAGTTTCACACTTACAGACGTTAAGTAGTCTAATAGAGTTAGCCCTTTATCCTCTACCATATTCAGAGGTCCTCCTCTAAATCAGGCCACAGATCTGAATTCAAGTTTCCCTGCTGTGAGAAGCCTGCTCTACCATTATTGTAACTTGTATTAAGTACTAATGTGTATGAAGTAAGCCAGAAAGCAAAATTTGTCTCAAAAGCATCACAGTTTTCAGACTTGCATTGGAAAGCCTGGTTCAAGTCCTGCTGATAATCATGCAGAAGAGAAAGACGACATTGGACCTCTCCCATGACATATGAATACTCTAACTGGCTATTAGATTTGCATGGAAGAAGCTCCTCCTCCTTCTAAATGTGATTCAGAAAATGTCTAAGATTTAGGTTCAACTGGTGGAAAAAGAAGATGACAATCACTCTTGTAAATGCCACAGGCTTTAATAGCATGACTGTACCAGCCTGTCATGACCCAAGTGATCACATATAATGGCACTGCATTGAAGTCACAATATTTACTTTGCTGGTTGCAATGCTGATGCCCTCTGAACTCACAGCCCTCAGCACTGGGCAGTGGGAGGAGGAGGAGGGTGCTGTAAAGTGCCAGGTCTGCAACTGTCAGTGCTAACACTCCCTTGCTTTGGTATTCTCTTCTGGCGGCCCATGGGCCTTTTCTGATCCGCTCTTCCTCTGAGTGTAACTCAACCTGAAGTTCCCAAAATGTATTAACTTCCTGAATGAGGCTGAAAACTTGTTTGACATGCAGGTATTTACGAGTCTCTTAGTGCCTCTATGTGGTAAGCTGAGTCTGGTGCTTACCAATGATCCAAATAGACTGGTTGTATAGTATGCTCCCTAACAGAGCAAATATAAATTGGAATGAAATTTCTAGAATAAATATTGCATACAGAAGACATCTTTTGAACATATTCATCATTCTCTATTTTGTTTTCTAATGTTTTCTTAAACTTTGTCTTATTTTTCAAACATCCTTCATAATGAATACATTGCCAAAATATTTGTGGCAACTGAACACAGGCAGGCAGAGTTTTCAAATTGCTAGGCTGCTACTCAGACACAGAAAGATATGGTAAGCTAAAAGAAATAAAACCTAAGCACAGCAGAAACATTTTCATTAACATTATACTTTGCTATTTCATATAGTGTTTGAGCTTGATCTTATAATTTCAAGGAATGTGAGCACAGTATGAGGTCCCTCTTACTCATATAGATCTCAGCTTTCATTAAAATGCACAGTTTATGCATACCTTAGTACTACGAAGTTTTATCAACTCTGTGAGTGTGTCATCTCCCAACTGGGCATCAAATCAGTTTGCAGAGACTTACAACGAACAGGCACTCTTCAAAAGCACTGAATTGAAAGGTATTAATAATACATGCTCTTTTAATCAGATATGAAAGCATCAAAATAACAACAATTAAAAAAGAAAGGCACAACTGATGTGTAATCTCAAGCTATTTTTAAAATACTCCCATGGTTTTCCAGGACAAAAAATATTTTGCTAATCTTCGCATAACATTTTGCAGTGACCAAGTGTAGAATGCATTTATAATCTTAATGCATCCCATCTTAGGAAACTAGGAGCTGCATCTGTTCTCCACCCTCAATACAGAGGGATTCTTGAGTGCTCAGGAGAAACAAACCTTTTCTTGATATAATTTATTCTGATTTTTTCATTAACTGTACTGTCATTTATATGATTCAACTTTCTGATATTGATGGGTAAAAATGTTTACAAATGAAAGCTCAGCTTGGCTCCAGTAAAGACATCTGAATGAATGTTCCCCTAACCTTCTTAGACTTTTAATTTACTTGTTCTCCATTTATCTTCAAAGAAACAGTGTAAACAAAAACTGAATACAATAAATTATAACAACAAAAATATCACAAAATTATTCAGGCTTTTTGCAAGCGATAAAACTCACATGGTGCAATTTCATTTTCTTATAAAGAAGTCTATACAATCTTTCAATTATAATTTTTTTTTCCTAGAGTTTATCTGGTACACAGATCAATTCAGGGATCCCCATGACTATCCCAGAGATCCAGAACATCTCACCTGCAGCACTACATTATCTTGATAGCACTCTTATAATCTTCCAGCAAAGAATTTCATTTTCATTTACTTTATTCTTGAGGCTTTCTGGACAAATTCTTGAAACATTGTAAGAGCACTGACACAAGCTGAGAATACTGAGGAAATCCAATGACAATAGCAGGCACAAACTCACAGTGTGATTGAAATACTCAGATGGCCTTCACATTGTTTTTCTTGAAATGCTACAGATACAGTACTATTCAGACTTAATTTTATTTACAGCCATTTAGAGTTTGTGCTTTGAACGCAGCGTTTTAAGGACTGATAAAAAACCAAGAATCTATTCCGCTTTCTGTACTAGTTCTTCTTAATGTACCATCATTACATCCCTCAGCCCCAGCTACAGCAACTCTACTGCCCAGTTTCCTTCCTGCTGTTTCTCCCCCAACACACCTGCATAGTTTTTTCCTCTCCAGGAATTTTCTCCCACTTTTTCCATTCCAAATGCTAAGTCAGTGCCAAACCTTCTGGGAATGGAGGGGAAAAAATTCAATGTACATGTGGCCCCTCAGGGATCCTAAAGTCACTTGGGAAACAAGTACATATATACATATACACACACATATATGTATATTAAAATCTCATATATGAAGTTTTCAGAGCAAGGAGTGATAGAAGAGGGCAGGAGGTGAAAATGACTGAAAGCAAACTGACAATTCCAAAAGCTATTAAAGGAATTGTGTGAGGAGCTAGAAGCCATTGTGCAGCAGGACAGCTATGATGTAGTTGCCATCACAGAAACATGGTGGGATGCTTCTCATGACTGGAGTGCTGCAATGGATGGCTGTAAGCTCTTCTGAAGAAATAGGCACGAAAGGAGAGGCGGTGGGGTGACTGTATGTTAGGGAGTGTTTTGACTGTATAG
>NW_010547972.1:0-4336 GCF_000687285.1 Phaethon lepturus | reverse complement strand
CTAGTGTTTCTGTGATTCTGTGATTCCTCCTTAATTAGCCCACTGAGGAAATGCTTCAGCTAGTCTGCACCCTCAGCCCCCAGTGATGCACCGAACAGCATCTAACGGGGGAAGAAGAGTGAGCATCTCTCTGCATCAGAGAAATAAGCTCAGGCAAGGCGAGCAAAGCAAGCTGATCGCGCAGTGCTCTCAAACACGAAGGTCAGAGCTCTCCATTCAGCAGCTTCCCTTAGGAATAATTATTGGATGAGTTGTTCTCATTAACCATGAGGGACAGGTGACCACAGCTCAGCTTGGTTACACTGAGCAGACCTGTACTCTGTGCTCGTGGTTGTCTCCTGGGGCATCTTCAAGCCCCTCCATTGTTCCTGTGAGCCGCTGGGCTCCCAGCAGGTTCCTGCTCCAGAGCCAGGAGCATGACGAGCACTGGGTCCCAGCTGGACCCAGTGTGCTGGGCTGGGGGCACGGGGCACCCCTTCCAGCCACCCCACATGTCCCACGGAGCCGTAGGGCTCTCAGGAGTGGTGTCCATGGCTCTGATTCATGAGCTGGCTCAAGGCAAATCTGCTTTACAGCTGAAGGAGCTGCACGACTGGACCCAGCCCATATTTTTCTCTAAAGCTGTATTTACTTTAAAACAGTTCATTACAGAGCTTTGCACTCCAAAATGACAAAAATGAGCACTTCATCATGCTGTGAGGCTTAACATGCAGCAGAAACAAGGACGTTGCCTCTTAATACTCCTTCTTGAGCTGATGCACTGTTCTTTTCTCTTTCAGAGCTCCTTCGCCTGAGTGGTTTCTGTGCTCATTAAAGCTTGGGGAAGCAGCTCAGGGGTTTAGGGGCAGCGAGTGAGAAGGGTCGGTGACCCTGTCCCAGCACCGCTGATTTTAGGCGTGTCAGACTTTCTTAACCCCTTTCAATTTAAACGTGGGCTGACACTGGTCAGCCACCACGTATAAGACAGAGCTCGTGTTCACCCATATAGCGGAGACGTCCTTCCTAATGTGTCTGATTATCTGCGGGGACTAAACACTTACAAAAGGGAAAAGACTTCACTGGTGATGCTTGCTTGTAGGGCAAGAGAATAGACCAGAGAGTAACGGTAGGAGAATCCGGGGCTTCGTACAAGATGTGTCCAAAAATTGAGAGGGTATGAACTGCAAGACGAAGGTGCCATGCATTGGAGTCCTAACGAGGACTGTGGGATAACATGAGCATCCGTAATTTCCACATTTTTCAGACCATCAGTCATGGCCACCTCAAATTTTCTTCGGAGACATCCTGCACCCTTTTTACTGAAAATCCTGGCTAAGGAGGTGCTGCAAACCAGGGGCCTGCCATCCGTGACAGCCTTAGGGTCCAGAGTGCAGAGACAGGATGTTCATGACTACCCAGGCACGGGCCTTAATGATACAGGAGACTCCCAGTCCTCAGTGATTGCTCACAACTCCATAATGATCACTCACTTTGTTCGGGACAATCACACAGGCAGTCCCAACACAGAGATAGTTATGGCCTTAATGTTTAGCGAGTAAACATGCAAAAAATGCATTTTCTTTAGCTGTGCCTGCATCAG
Organism: Phaethon lepturus; assembly: GCF_000687285.1. NCBI lineage: Eukaryota > Metazoa > Chordata > Aves > Phaethontiformes > Phaethontidae > Phaethon > Phaethon lepturus. The sequence goes on along the minus strand of NW_010547972.1, from coordinate 2,757 downwards.
AGAAAAAAAACCAGGCTCATTGCAGGGAGTTTCCAAATGCAGCTCTTGCTTTCTTCTCACTACAGAACCAGGTCATTTACACACAGATTGGGTGTCTACCTTATGCCTGTTTGTGCCTGCATTTAGGCTACTAACTGAAGGAGGAGGAAATGACCCACTCTCCTAAAGGCTGGGGGAGATTTCAGCCATCCAAGAATTAGTGTGAGATTGGTGCTGGGTTTCTGAAGGATCAGCTGAAGGATCATTCAGAGGTGCCTCCTTCCAGCCCAAGCTATTCTTCATGGTGAAACATGTGCCTCCTTCTCCAGCCCCTGGCAAAAAAGGGTCTTGACCACTGATTTAGTCCCACCACCTGCCTGCCAGGTGGATGGAGGTACAGCAGAAGGTGCTTCCAAGCACAGCCAAGCGGTACCATGACACCAAGGCTCACACGTATTTAGTGGGGACTCAGTTTCCAGAGCCTAATCAGGACACATGAAGTTAAGCTCCTGCTGCTCTCTGTTCACCATCCACTGAACTCAGGTGCCTCCAGGGAGCAATTTAGACCAGATACGTTAGGTGCTACCCCTTCTCATTCATTGCGCAGAGAACGAATAGCAAAACACCTCCTCGGGATTCACTCCTCCTACTGCCTAAAGGAAATAGCTGACTTCTGTTAAAAAAGTAAGATGCTTCTTCAGAGTGACAGGCAACCCTCTGGACTGTAGTAAGATCAGGTGAGAGAGGACCACCCCATTCCCCCAGAGCAGGGCATCCCAGTGTTCACCCACTCCCAACTTTTGGCACGAGGAAACTGAAGTTCAGTCAAGGAGATATCCCTGAAGTAGGTGTCATGCCACATAGGACTAGACAGGAGGCTAAGTGGTTCTCCAGGATTTAGGGGGAATTTAGGTGCCTTTAGGTGGAATTTAGGTTCAATCCCATTTTAGGTGGGATTTAGAAGGACCAGCTCCAGCCATGGCTACCTCTGTTTTACTGTCTGAAGCACACTGAAGGCCAGTCACAAACCCTGTAGACATGTCCAAGGTGTGGTGGGGTGAAATAGGAGAGGTTTTGTGCATTGCACATCCCAGAGGTTGCCTAAAGCCAGAGGCACCTTTAGTAGGAGCCCTGCAGCCCGCCCATTGGCAGTGGCAGCCATCACCAACCACCTAAACCCTGCTTTCAACTACCAAGGTGGCTGCTGTGTGCACAGGTGCCCTTTGAACCCCTCGGGCTACCTAGGGGTGACCTTCTCTCGGTCTTGTAGAGATAAGAGCAAGGTGTGGATGGTTTGAGGGGAATTTCACAGGGACAAACCTGGAATGGAGCAAGGGTCAGGTTTTCTCATATTCATTCTTTCTGGCCCCACACAAGAGCTCTATCATCCCAGTGAGCTTCTGAGACAGGGAACAAGCCATTATTTTTAAGAGCAATTGCCTGCAGGAGATATTAATTCTATTTTTATCCTTCCCTGTAACAAAAGCTTTCCAATAATGCCCTCACCTCTCATCAGCATTACCCACTAAATACGTTCAAATAACACAATTACTGTATTATCCTTTCTACTCCCTGCTTGCTGCTTGGTATTTGGCCCAATAAATGTCACATTTCTATTTCCAACTTTATCATATTTATACTCCCTCAGGTCACCTTCCAAAGATCATTTCCCAAGACAGAAAGAGTCTCTGTTGTGAAGGCGACTGTCCTAACCTACAAAACAAGAAAGCAGCACACACACACTCACCTCACAAATCAATTGAAAATGCACACTGTACAAAACAAGAGATTATGGGTCAATTTGAGTGGAGCTTCAAATTCCATTTGAACAGCAAAGATTAAGCAGAGAGGATGTATTAAGGCACCTGCTTGCATAGTCCCTGATAAAGCTGGGATTAGTAAATATTTTGAGCATAGACATCTATCAGATATAAAATGTAAAACCACCCTAAACCACACCCAGGCACAGCAAACCCCCAGGGAGTAGAAAGATCCCATCATGAAGTACTGGGCTAGACCTAAGATGACTATCACCCTTCATTAATGCCACCCCCCCGCAAAAAAAAAAAAAAAAAAAAAAAAAAAAAAGTCAACAAAGCCCCCCCCCCCCGAAAAAAAAAAAAAAAAAAAAAAGAAAAAAAGGCTGCCACCAGAGATTACAGGGAAAGAATTGAACCATAAAGGCTCCTCAGATCGCTCCTCATCCTGCATCACCGTTACGGACTTTGCCAGACAGCAGGTGTTGGAGGGACACAGGTACCGTACCTTACGTAGGTGCCTGAGTGGTCACAAGGCTGGCAGCGTGCCCTCACACCGTCCCGAGCTGCAGCCTCCCACGACGGCAGGGCAGTGCAGGCAGGGAGGGGTTACACAGCCCTGCGAGCAGAGGTGCACGATACCAAACTCTTCCCATGCAGACAACTAAAACAGCCCAAAGACAACCAAAACAACCCAAGATCTACAAATGGAGGGATTGAGTCGACCTTTCAGCAGGGGCAAATGGACTTAATTGCAGTGAGGTGGCCACAGCCATGGGGTTTGTACCCTCTGAGGCCCAGCAGAGAAGTTCCTTGCCCATGATGAAGATGCATCATGGAAAAAATCCTTGGATGCAGAGCCAGGGGTGATTAAAAATGTCTCTAATCCTCCCACTCTAATTTCCTTAATTTCCTAAGACAAATGATAGCATCTGAGTATTTACATATTTCATGCAGACTGACAAGAAACAGCAGTTCGTCTTGAGAGTGCTCACAGGCATGTGCAGGACAACCAAGGGAT
>NW_010547971.1:0-19669 GCF_000687285.1 Phaethon lepturus | reverse complement strand
CCAGGCCTGTGGGACCGGCTGCAGCTCCCTTGGTGTTATGGGACACGTTATGTGGTGTTTTCATTTGAAAAGCGGTGGGGTTGATACGCTCATTAATGCGTTAAAGGACTGATAGTGATCTTGTGGTTAAAGAACTTGTGAACTGCTGGCCTAGAGCCATTACTGGCAGATACTTAAGTGATGGGCACGTTGCATTAATAACAGTCGATAATGGAGCCTTCGTTGTTGTTCCTCTTTGACTTTGTTTACACGAAAATCTCTGTTGTAAACCTTAACGCTGTCCACCTTACCAGCAGCCCACTATTTGGTTCTGTTGGCCATGTTTGAGACTGAAAAGTGTTTACTCGGCTTCTTTTTGAGGTCTCCTTTCTTTGTCTCTTGCTTCCTGTCCATCTCTTTCCTTTATTCGTCTTTCCTTGAAAGTACCATCTTTGTCAAGAGTCTTGTGCCTGTTTAGCAATGTGAACCACTTCTCTGTTTTGTTGTTTGTTTTTTTTTAATTAGTAGGGAAGTTACCTTTTTAATCGTACTTTCTATGGTAACATCAAACAATCACTCTGAGAAGAATGGCAGATGTGACATTCTTTGCTGAGGGTTCCCTTGTAGGAATTTAAAGGAAGTGGTCATGAGGACAAAAGGGTAATCTTTATTTTAACGTCAATGATTCAGTGAAAAATTCGTTAGTAACTGAATCATGTTTCTATTCATTGCATCCAGTACATACTATGTAGAAAGTAACTAACATAGCTATGTATAAGAACGTGTCACACATCCAGTGAAGTCTCATAAATACCTTGACTTTTTTTTATAGCTGATATATCAAAAATTGCTTTGGAGAAAAAAAATCTGTTTTATTTTTATAAGAAATTCTACCAGTGCTATAATAGTAATAACACTTTGTGTATTTATAGTGCTCTTCAACAGAGGCTAGCATGCCATTCCTCCTTCCCCCTCCTCCCCCAAGTATCCCTCAAAAGCTTGGTAGGTGTTATGGGTGAAACAGGAGGAAAGTAGTAGAGTATTTAAACTGTTTGCCAAAGTCATGTACTATCAGTGGCCGAACTAGGAATATAACCAGACTACAAGTTGTTTGCTTGAATGCCTTTGGGTCTTGCCAAAACATCTCAATAAAGTTATTATTAGCTGTGGCTGGTATTGCCACGAGTTGTAACAGCATTTATCTGCTGCAGAGTCATGTTCAGAAAGGTGCAAAATTCTTGGCTGCCTCTGTAAACATCAGGCATTACGTCTGCTGTGACCGTTTGCAGTTGAATGTTCTTTGATCCGTGTTAGAGGTCTGTGTTAGGGGTACGGCAACTACAGGATGGCTGTTAGAAATTGTACGTGTACAGCTGAAGGATGAGCAGCGTTAATTAAAAACTGGTTCCGTGCTCCTTCTGAAGCCTTTCTTTGGCCTATATATTTGGAATTGTTTAACAGAATAATGGAAATTTGAGGTCGGGCAGTTTCTCTCTCTTGAGATGAAGGTACAAGGCTCCTGACTGTACTTTACTAGTCTTCTAACCAATGTAAGTTTCAGTGTTAGATTATCTGCCCTCTTTGTGAGGCTGCGTTGCAGAGGAGGTTGTCTTAGTATCCCATAAATTTAATCTACAATTCATCTTGTGTCTTAGAGCTAGACTTTTTTTATCTCCAGTTTCTTACCTGCCATGATATTTAAATACTTCAAATACTTTATGCCACAGTGTTACTGTGCTTGGCTTCTGCTCTGTGATTGGTGGTTATTTCAGCTATACCCTCTTCCCAAAAAACACCTTGTAACTCAGTCCCATTGTGATTTCCTGTCTTCCTTTTCTTCCCCGCTGGGTTTCTTTTTATTTTCTCTTTTTCTTTTTCTTGTAATTAATTGTGTGAAACTAAATGTGATGTTCAGGTAGAGTACCTTTCTGTTGCGTTATGCGATTCTTGTTCAGGTGACACACACCTGAGTTTACAACATGTGAGTTGGCAGGCTGGGCAGCTTACTCTCTGTTCTTAGTTACTGGTCTAGTACTGCCTTTGCAAGGTTTTTCTTCTATCAAGTGCCTATATTTTGCTTTCCCTGGCAAATATCCATGTTTACTCTGATTTTCGAATTATTTTTCTTGAATCTTTTAGAATTATTGTTGCCTCTGTTATATAATCTTGCTCATTCAGGGTGAAGGAGGACTTCAATATTTATGTCTATGCAAGTATCATTAATAAGCTGTGTATTTCAATTAAGAATGAAAAAAAGATTCGTACAGGGTTCCCCTAGATGCTTATCTGCTAATTACATATTTCGCTTTTAATGCTTGCTTTCTGTTTATGGTACTTTGACATCTACAGGTTGAAAAATTGTCCTAAGGATAAAGTTTCATGATGCCCTATGAAGTAATTCACTAGAATAAATGCTGATGTTATTAATCCTCATTTTAGTATTCACAAACTGTGTTTTATACCAGTATCATTTATTTTCCTATCTTTTCAGAAATTAGTAATTTTCCTTCTCTTAGGTTCTTCTAGCAGCTGCTTGGGAGAGTTGATAAGAAAGGGTTTCCTGTTCTGCAAAAGTTTCAAACTTCGAATTTTTTTCATCCTGCATTTTTCTGGACTGTGTTTCCAAGGCATTTCAGAGTTCTCATTATGTATTGGACAAACCCATCCCAAAATAGCCAAGAGTTTGATCAAACGCATATGCAGGGCACTGAAATTTATGTGTTTGCTTGAGGCAAGCAGGGTTTGAACTGCCTCCCATATTGGTGTCTTACCTTAACCGTAAGTCTTCTGGCTGGTTGGGGTGATTCTCTGTTGTGGATGTTATTTCCCTTTTAATTAGCAATCTTCAGCCCCTGGGAAAGCGAGATGGGGACTCTGCCCCCCACGGCTGGGACCCCTGCAGAGCCGAGCGCTGCTGATGCAAGTCCCTGTCCCAACAAGCGACAAAGCTGTTGAGTTCTGCTGCTTCTGAGCTGGATGAGCTTGGAAGGCTATTGTGTGTGTGTATGGCTTTTGTTTTGACTAGAAATTTTGTCTTTGCAAGCAGTGCATATGTTGCTGTGGAAAGTTTTGCTTCTGACAAGCATTTTTCTGGCAAAAACGCTGATTTGCAGACTTTGGCATTTCTCTGCATTTCACAAATGTTCTAAATTGCAACAAACTGCTGTGCTGTATGTAACTGCCTGTATAGACACCCCACATCCTGCTAAAGAATTTTCTAGCTCTCATCCTCTTCACTACTAAAGTTTTCATTTCTTTTAGCTGATAACTGTTTCTTTAGAAGCTTCTTTAGAGCACTAGACTGCTTTGGAGTAGTGGAACCTGATAGGATTACATTACAATTATTTTTCCTGGGTAGACTTTCCTTTGAAAAGGTTTGCAAGGAAATTATGGAGAATGGGTAGATACAATGTGCCTGTCTTTCTACAACTTTGTTAAATATATTCCTTGTAAGACAGTGACAAAAGAAATAAGAGTTAATGAAAGGAGATAAAATGTGGTTATATGATAGCAAACAACTGTAATAGAAGGAATGTGATGGAAATAATAGATAAGCACTTGAGGTTGGTTATGGAAGTCAGATTTAGTAATGTTATCTCTCGGGGGGGTCACGGTTGGTGATCTTCCCCCTTGCTGCTGCTTTTCTGAGGCAAGAGTCAGGCGCTGAAACCAGGCACGCTACGTGGTAAGATTGTGTCCTTGGAGATAGACAAGTTAAAGTAATGAGGAGAAGGGGCAAATCAGACAGATGGCTGTGACTATTTATAGTGTGGTTTAGGACATTCATTACTCGATTCAGAAATAGTTGATATTTACAGTTTGTTGGCTTTTAGATAACGGTCCTCTTATTGGATTAAGTTTCTAGTTAAAAATCAGTCTGATAGCTGGATAATCTGATAATATTGTTCAGAGAAAAAGAAATGAGTAGTCAGTTGATGAAATCAGTTGTTTAGTTAATGGAAAACTAAAGATTTGTTTTGGCCAATAAAATAGAAGATAAATTGCAATTTGAAGAAGTTTTGTATAAGATTTTCAAATATGATGATGTGGATCAAATCTTTGAGATTCTCTATGAAAGATTAATTATCAGAAGTGCTGTAGAAGTCTTTGATAAAATATTTTTTTATAGTGATTAATGTTAAATTCCTCTCCACCCCGGAAGGACAATATTTTCAACTTTATTGTTTTAAATACGTCAGACAAATCAAAAGGAAGGTGGAAGAAAAGAAGGCATGATCACAATACTGAGGTGTGTTTAGTTGGGAAAGATGATGCTAAATGGGTCTCAGTGACTGCCAGATATCCTTTCTTTTGCTAAGCTTTTTTAGTAGGCTTTCTAGTTGGCAAATTCATGTGAAGCAAAGAAGAGACACTTCTGTACTCCTCTTTCCTGTTCACTTATATGCATGATTCCTAGCTAATCGCAAGATACTCATTGATAAACTGTCATGGCTTGTTTTATTTAAGCCTGCAGGACTAGTGTGAATAAATGGGCCGTGATGAAAGAGCTGCATTATAGAAATTTGTAGCTTTTGTAGAGTAGTACAATGTAAATACAAATGGATGAGACTGGTTCTTTGCAAGTCTGTACTTGGTTTTTATAGTAGTTTGGGGTTTTTTTAATTGCATAAATGATCCGAGCATTTCCCAGCATCAGATCTTCCCATTCTTCTCAAATCTGTTAAACCTGTAATTTAGTTTAAGTGTAATGAAAATATGTTTCTTAAATGGGCCTAACTCTTTTAGGAAGGTGCTGCTGTAAACACTGACTTGGTATGAACAGATGGTTTTGCAATGTTACATTGTCTCCAAGTTGTCTGTAAAGCTTAGAAACACTTTTGACAGAAAGTTACACTTTTTAAAAGTAGAGGAATTTCTCTTTTTCATGATTTGCTATAGAATTGTTGAATTAAGCAAAAATGAAATAAGTTGTTAGGTTCCAGGTGGAAAACTTTAATTTTTTTATTTCAGGTTAGCATGTGGGGAAACATCCTATGTGTCTTTAGTAGCGCATGTTTATAACTTAAATTGGTATCTCTGTGTCCTACTCAAATTGAAGCCCTACTTTTCCTGTTGAAGGTCTTGGCTTTTGTCAGTTTTATTGCATCAGGGGTAAGTAACTTTGCACTGTTTGAACAACAAGCTGCAAATGTAACTCAGCCTTTATCGATGTTTCAGTAGACACTGAAACTTTATTTACTAATTCTAGAACAAGCTGTGTAAAATTCCCCAAGGAGGATCACGTGCATCTCAAGAGACTTTTGGTTCATCTTAATTTAATGCTAAAAGAAGCAAGTCTGTACAGATGCCAAACCTCAACTAAAATTTATATCCATACGGTTTTCTGAGAAAATAGGTATTGGTCGGCAACCTACTCGCATATTTGGTACCACAAGGCTGCCAGGCCTTGTCAGGTCTAGGACTTTCTAAGTTTTTTTGGCAAAAAAAGTGGCAAGAACTGACTTTGATGAAGGACTGTTATGTTTTGGTTTATATGCTGAGATACACTGAGATATTTGAAAGAGCTTTTCTGAATCACTTCAGAGTGCCCAGGATCCAAGCTTTGCAGACAATGCACTAGAAATAAAATACTCTGAAATGTGAAAACTTTATCATAGTGATCTCTTCTGTATGGGCCTGTAGATTGATTTATCACGTTGCTTTCCTGTTTGAAAAGAGTTTGCTATTTGCTAACTAATATTGAATATATTGAAAATAACTCGGTGACAAAGAAATTAAATTAAAGTTCACAGTGTGGAAAGACTGCATTTTTTTTCTGCTGTTAGCCAGGAAGATGTTTCCCTTTAGGGCAGTCACATAGGGCAGGATTGCAAAAGCATTGGAACAAAAATGGCATGCACAATATTCATATCCGAGCTTGTAAACAGGAGGTGAGAACAAAATCGGTTATTTTTGCATCTGTTTCACTTGATGCTCTAGTTAGTTCAGGGTGGTGGTGCATGCTCAGATACAAGCGGTAGCTGCTTCTGGCTGTAGGATCGAGAAATAGGAGTGCGCTGATCGCCCTTGCAAATGCTCATGTGGTCAAGCCTGGTTCATTCCTCTTTGTTACCAAAGCCAAATCTACAAATCTCCTCCAGATTTGTTCTCTCTTGTCTTGCTATACCCGAAGTGATTCGTTCAGCCTGTGGACTTCCATTGTCTCAGAGGCCATAAGTCTGTTTGTTAGTCCTGGTGCTGACTGCACTGTTGCATTTCTTCCTGCCTTGTACAGCAAGTGGAAAGGAATTATATTTGAGCATTTGCAATTTGGACTCCAGCTCATAATACGCGGCTATTTTGTGACATGTCATTGCAGTGTTGCCTATAGAATTACACTGTGTTTAAAACTTGCTCTTTTTTTGTCCTTACATCAGTCTACATGGAGAATGCTCCTGGGACTCAAAAAAAAAAAAAGTTAACCCTCAGCACGTAAGTAAGTGTACTGCAAAAATGGGTGGAGGATTAGAGAAAATTTTTACTTATGAAGAATGACTAAATAAACTGAATATACATTGCTTGGCTAACTCAGCAAGTATTTTGAGGTTCCCAGTTGTTAGAACAGCGAAGGACCGCACTGGAGAGTGGATAGAAGAAAGACTGGCTATCTGAATGGAGATGGAGACCTGCCTAGTAAAACACTTCAAACTGCAGAAAGAGAAGTCTTCTGTTGGTTGAGATGCTTAAATTAGTAATCAAGGTATTGCCAGGAGTAAATTACTAAATAAGTTTTGATTCTGGATGATCTATTAGGATTTTTGAATTCACTGATAATTGTTTTTGAAACAATCTTTTCCGCGAGATGAAGAATGTAAGTAAATGGCTTTTTCTACCATCTTTTTTTTACTGTAAGGTAAATCTTTGATCTCTTTTGGATGATTTAATTTTTTAAGGGCTTAGCTCTGATGCCACTTTCAGGACATCTCTGAGAAGTCCAGCAGAAATCGTTTGCCAGCAGCAGGTTGTGCTGTGTGTTACTCCCACAAGGTGCTATCGTCCAGCGTGAGCGTGCAGGTGACAAACAGGACAAAGTGCTTCTGTGCAGGGTGAAGCTACATACGCCTCGGTGCCTGCCGCTTGTTTCAGCCTGTGATCCCACTTAAGTTTGGGGTTATCTTCAATGGCTACAGGCGCTTACAAAAGCTCCCTAGTCTCTCTTTGCAGCGAGTGCTGGTGGGTGTGTGTTGCAATGTTAAGTGTGGTGCCTGAAAAATTGTTTGCCGGTTGTACTAGACCACTGATATTTCCACACACCCCCGTACCTGTTTTTTCTCTCTTCTGCTCTCACCACCCTCCCCCGGCCATACCTACACTTATTTACAAATACACTTAGATATGTAGTGCTTCAGTGAGCCAACTACAATCTAAAATACTTAGCACCCCGGCAGCCTGCAGAATCCTTCTGGCAGATCTCGGTAGACCGGTTGGAATGACTGATTAATCTGTATATATATTTAGTTACTTTAGCTGTCTACCTATTTTTTGCAATACTTTTCTTGCAGTTTTTCCCCCTCCCTTGTTCTCTTTCTCTCAATCTGTAAAGACCTTGTTACTGAAGTATGGAAGTAGTTTATACAGAATTGTGTGTGTTAGTAGCTCTCACTTTGTCAGATGAGGCCTGCTGACCTTCAAGTGCCCATACATTTGAAGTGAGATTTACTTTAAAATATTTACCTTAATATTTTAAAGACAAGAATGAAAAGGCTTTTTATGGTTCTTGAGTCTTAAGAATTAAAAAAAAAAAAAAAAAACAAATACAAACAACTTTTAACTTGAGATAGCTGTAAAATTCAGGAACCGATAGAAATTGATACTAAACGTGCATCATTTGTTTAGCAGCCATAGTATTGTTTCTTTTTAAACATTTTCTGTTAAAGGTAAATATTTTTTTGATCTCTTGCTTTTCTGTAATGTCAAGATGTCAGCCTAAAAAGGTGTGCAGATACAATATACTTTTTAACATCCTTGTCATTGTGGTTGCTGATTCCAGGAAGTGTACATTTCAGTTTACTTTTTAAAACATTGGTAGAAACCCAGATTTATTAAGATGCAATCAAATTATTTGATTGTGTTGTTATGGCTGCTCAGCCTTTATTAGGAAGTCAACAGCATTTTAAAAAAATGTTGTTTCTAACCCAGTGCTACCGAAAACATTGCCTCACCCTTTTGTCCACTCCACAGTAATGTGACCTTTTTGGAGAATTTCTTAAAACAGCAATGTTGTTGCACATGAAATTTTTTTTAACCATAAAAATGAATGTTATTTTAAAAATCTCTTGGTAAAGAAGTGGAATAGTTAAGAAAGCTACAGCGCTATTAATTTAGACTGGATGCATGTTAAACTTCCAAGTTTTGTTGCTGTTGGTAGTACTAAAAATGTTAATGAGATAGTGGGGGGAAAAAAAAAAGGAGGACTCTATAATTGTAGCTGAAATCGAATGTTCCAGGCATCTCTCTTCCGGTTTTGTTTTGTTTTTCCTTCTTCTTGTTCTCTTGATTTTAATTTAACAGTTGAGCTGTAATGCAGCAACTTGTAGCACTTAGCCTGGAATAGAGCCGAGGCAGTCACTGCCGATTCCTCGCTCTGGAGCCAGCGGGGCTGGGTGCTTTATGGGGACGATGCACCCCACCCATAAGGCACGGAGCAATGCCTTGCGTTTTTTTGCGTGATCCCCGTAGGCACTTTGGCGGTTTGTGATGACTAGCTTACAGCTTGATGCATTTTAACCTTATTAGCTAGAAGGTCAGTTGTCGCAGAACCTGTTTGTTGGGCATATTTCTGAATTCTTGAAATTTTTTGGCAAACCTTTCCAGGAGTGGCCACAGCAGAAGTGTAGAACAGTGTTGCAGATCATTCAAAGCGGAAGCGATCCTTCTTCGCTCTCCTACTCCCTCCCGTAGTGCAGGCTTCAGGTTTGACTTGCGCTAAAGCTGCAGCCGTGCAAAATGACCCGTGCAGTCTCAATCTATTGATTGTCGTTTACATGCAAATTATAAGAAAACTGCAGTTGTGCAGTTCAGTTATACTTTTAATTGTGTTTAAACCCAGACCTCTTGCACTTTTAATGTTTGCACAGACATTTAGGCAGGTATTGGCTAAATATTTTGATTGGAAATGGTGAACTTGGTTATCACTGTTTTGTTCTAGAGACTGAGAAAATACTGCTAGATCACATTTGTCATTTTAGATAGTTAAACTCAGTGTATTCATTTATTATTTTTTTTCATTTATACTACAAATTGTTTAATTTATGGTATGAACATTTAGGTTCCTCTGCATATTTTCAGTTAATTGCCAAACACTGTAAAAGAATGAAAACTGCTTATGACATATAGACTGTTACGGTATTATTAGTATCAAATCTCAGTTATTATTTTAATGTTGTCCTCATGTATATTGCAAATAAACCCGAATATTATCATTAAGAATTTCTTCAATAAAATTTGAGCTTACATATGTAACTGATGTTTTGTTGTCCACTGAGGCTGACAATCTAATAATCCAGTACTTCTTATAAATGAGGGATAAAGATTGCTAACATCCTGTGGGAAAGAGGGGGAATAGTCTCCTTACTTTTTTGTATATTATGAAAATGACCAAATGTAAGCATTCTCATTTTCAGAGCCAGAATTTCTCAAAAATAATGAGTATTGGACATAAGGATGCTACTCAGAAAAGCATGAACAAACTATGCTAGAAACTGCGCAGCCTCTGAGGAGAGAGCAAAATTATTCTCCGGTCCTCTGATGCCCTCGCCTGTTTCTTGATTTGCCAATAAAACTACCGATCTGTGAAGTATATAGTAACCTTGAGAGATCCTGGTAATGAGCTTCTGTAGGGCTGGAGAGATTGCTCTTGGGCCATGAATTCCACTCTGTTTTTGCTGCGTGCTTTTTGAGTAAGAAACACAAGAATTTCTTGGAATTCGAGGGAAAAGAAAAGTTACAAGACATCAGTAAGAGCATTGGCACACCACTGACAGTAAAAGATGTCCAAAGAATCGATTAATATTTCTTCCAGTACTTGCTCTTCCTGTGTACTATGTGTATAATATGTACAGCCTGCCAGTGGCCCTGAGGAGGTAGAGCACCATCATTTTTCTTCACGTTGAATCATAAGACATAGATGCATCAGCTCCAGAGGTAGTTACGGACATTTACATTATTTTACATGCTTGAGAAGCTTCTGGTAGTATTTTTGAATTTTCATTCTCAAATGGTTAGTCAGACAAGTCACAGTGCCAGACCTGCCCCTTATCAGAAGCGTGACTGCTCATTTTCTCATGAAGGTGGTGTCGTATGATATTTTTTAATCAAATCCATTTATGTCTCTCTCATATAAAAGTAAGCTGTCAAAACTACTGAGAAGTTGCATTTTTTTTCTTTGTTTAGGCTGCTACCAGTGAAAGATGACTTTAACCTCAGTTGTTAGCATGGTAATGCTGGTTTGACCCTTGTAGTAGAGCATCACGTGAGCCAGGCTATTACTGGCTGTCCTTTGCCAACCTGCCAGGTAAATACGCTTCATTCCAGCCTGTTCAGTCAGTTTGTTCTTAGCTAGAAATGCCCGCAGACAGCGGGTCACGTTATAGATCACTTCAGCTTGTGCCCTGATGGCATTGGATGATCTTCTTCATTCCAGCCGAATGCATATTTACGTCATGTCCTACTATATTTAATAGCGTGCTTTGATGTTCCCTCACTTTTTGGCGAGAAGGGTGCTTGTTTATTTCTGCTGGGCCTGTTTGGAGGCAGGGAGAGAGAAAGCACTATCACAGAAAGCACTATCACAGTGCACTAAGTATATGCATGATAATCTGGGTATCTGTACAGTTACTGCAAACTAAGTTGTATGTGCTTGAGGTGTTCCTCCTCTTACTGAGAGGGACGGCGACCCTGTTGAATTGACATGCTGCTTGCACAGTTACATTCTTCAGGGTAGGAACTGCTGACTCCAAAGCCAGCATTTCTTTCTTCTGGGCCTTTTCCTAAACCTGAGCATAAAGCAAATTTCTCGTTTTTTTGTTCCTCCCAGTTTAAGTGTTAAGTGAGGAGAAGCTCCATGCCAGAGTGAGAGAGGCCTTTCTTTTGATTCAGATGAGGGGTTTTTGGCAGTCAAATGCATTTCCCCCCACTGAAGGTGAAGACCAACTTCACTGGAGAGCAGCCAGTGTTTTTCACTTGTCATGAACTGGCTGCTCTAGTTGGTGACTGGTGGTTAAGGATTCTTCAGGTGTCTGTCAAGCTGTTTACTGGCTGTACTTGAGCAATGGAATTATGTCAGCTGGTGTCATATTTTAGAGCAGCTGCTATAGCTGGCTACCAGCAAATGGCTTTTTAGAGTAAGATTCATCTTGCCTGATCTCCAAAATTCAACCAAGTTTGTTGTGTGCATTCCCTTTATAGTTGGTGGAGAGAAAATGGCATTTATGGACACTTTTTCTTACTTTGGGGTTAAAAATCTGAAGTCAGATAAATTCTTCTGTAAAAGTGTCTGTCTCTATTAATTAAAATATCTGGGGACTGCTTGCAAGGTTGAGGCAGGTGAGGAGAAGGTACTCCTACTCGTTTCTCCCTGGCTTTCCCGAGAGATTGGTACAGACTGCAGTACCTACAGAAAACACTGCTTCTAGAACTGCAGTGGGCATTTATATAAATCAAAGGCTTACTGGTCTTCACATTCAACAGCTGATGGTCTAGACCAGTTGCCTTTCATCCTGTTTGTGCTTCTCAAGAGACAGATGAGGTACTTGGAGACTAAGCTGCAAAGGTGGCAAAAAGCTTCTGATCCTGAAAGTGGCAGGCTGCGTGCTATGCAGGTGAGGCCAAGGTGTGAAGTGGTGACTGCCCATAGGTATTTTTGTCTAAAAGTGTATTCATGAGTTAAGAGAGCACAAGAACCTGCCTCTTGTAAGGGACTTGATTTGAGCATGAGGTACAAAAGCATGTAGTTCTGCCTTTATGATTAAGAATTAATATCTTGCATATGTCATCATTTTCTATTTAAAGGAAATTTTTCACAGGCAACTAAATACTTATTCTCTGCTGGAAGTCGATAAAGGTTAGGTGTCTGTTTTCCACTTTTATTTACTTCTATACCATTTCATTCCTTGTTTCCCTCACCAAAATACTTTTCCCCGTTTTCCATTTTTACTCCCTCTTAATTACAGTATTTCTGGAGAGCTTTCTTTAACCTATTTTAGTAAGCATTATAATTGATGTTTGGCACTGTATTACAAACAGGGTTTTATTTTTCTGTTAGCTGATCATGCTGTCCCTCAGTTCTTTGACTAGTGTCATGTATCTAACATGTATTGATAGAACAGTACACGAATTATATACTACTTCAGTTAGTGAGCAGAAATACTTTATCATCTTTTGCTTATTGTTGGTAAATGCTTTTATCTGCTGAAGGCTTTTTGTATGCTTATTTTATCTATTCCTTATCCTTTGTTGAATGTTTAGCCAAGAGAGAAAATAAACCCTGTCAAACAAACTAAAATTGTGGGTTTTTTTAATCTGTAATGAACATGCAGTTTAGAAGGCTTATCTATGCAGTGTTTTGTCTAAGCATTTAATGTTTAGGAAACACAGTAAGCCAATTTCTTTTGAACTGTACAAATCAGTTTTAAAATAACTTGGGGGAGACACACATGCTTAAGAGCTGCGCTGAGTGGTTTTGAGGAAGCAAATTCTAAATTGAACACTTCCTTTTGCAGGCGCAGATCGCCTTTCTTCAAGGTGAAAGGAAAGGGCAAGAAAATCTGAAGAAGGATCTAGTGCGAAGAATCAAAATGCTGGAATATGCGCTTAAACAGGAAAGGTACGCTGCTTTAGTGATGAGTACACGATGAAGACATTCTGAAGACAGATACTTTCCTTTGCCTTTGTATTTGACAAAACCAAGAAATATTTCTTCTGTATATATTCCATTCTCAAATTGACAAATACTATTATACTAAATAAACCTAGTAGCCAAAATGTCCACATTATGGTAAAAACACTAGCTAACATAGTATGGCTCCAAAAACATGCAAATAAAACCCACAGTTGATCAGTGATGAATACCTTTCACTTGGTAAAATTCCACCTAATTGTATAGAGTATACCCCAGAATTACAGTGTATTCTCTTTTTGTTCAAAGTACTAGCTTTCTTTAATAATCTCTGACAACTGAAATGTTGAATAACTGTCTTCAGACTAGTAATTACTAGTTTTTAATCTTGCTAAGTGTTTAGTCTTTTCAGTGTGATAGACTCTACAGGAATATCTTCTGGAGCTTAATGTATGAGGAATGAAAAAATGTTTGTGTTTACCAGTTAATCAAATGTCTGTTTCTTTGTTCATGGGGTTTTCAGTAGATGTCACCAGTCTACTATACCATTTTATACTTACATATACTTTCCTGTTGTTCTAATCTTTGAGGCAAACAAGTTGTTTTTTTATCATGTTTCCAGAAGTCTTTTCTGTTCCACTGATTTATTTTAGGACAAGTATTAGTTTTAAAATTTTTTTTTATGAGTAAAGGGTCTTTTAAAATTCTTGACCAAAGAGTATATTTATGGTACTACTGCGAAGCAATCATTGCTTTCATACCATTTTTCTATTATATAATTCCTACTTCTCTTTAATAAAATAATAATAAAATAATAATAAAATAAACCTCTCTTAAATAGTTTGTATTAGCAGAAATAAGATTAGAAATACACATATGCAAATGAGGAATAGACTATTGCTGCTAGACAATTTAAAAAGGACAGTAATAGTTGTACATCACTGTGTTGCATTTTGATTTGCTCATTTTCTATGGACTGCTTCAGCACGAGACATGCCTTGCCCCATCCGGTTTGGCTCTTTGCAGTAGCAACCAAGTCATCTGCTAGCATGGAGCTCCAGCCAGTTTCTTGGCCAGCAGTAGCCTCAGGGCTCGAGCATACTTTTTTCCACTTTGGGGAGTTCTCAAAAAAGTGCTTAAGGTAGATACCCTTTTTTGCCCAGGCCTTGTTATGGCACTGATCCTATATCAACTAGCACAGAAAAATATCAGATATATGCATAATCAAGATTGCAGTTTATAGCCACAGAAAGGCTTACGTTTGAGGCATGATTATAAAGATTAGAGTCACTTTAAAAGCAGACAGAGGCAATGGAGTATTCTTGTGCAGTTAAAGTTATGCTTTAAGGTATATAAATTCAGTAAGATTTCTTGTATTTTAAAACTGAGGGAGCTTGATTACTTAGGGATATCTCTAATACTTCATGTTCATAACCCAGATAAATCAGCAATTTATCTAAAATTATCAGACTATGTAAATACATTTCCATGTGATATCAGAGAAGCTTTGTAAGATTAAAAAAAAAATTAAAAAATAAAACTTCCACATGGATTGTGAAAAAGCTCCCCAGTTGTATTCAGTAAAATCTACCTAAACTAAGACATTTAAATCTTAATGCAGCAGTCACTGTCAGGATTAGGAGAAAAACCACGATGGTTTCTTATTAGCCGTTTTTACACTGGTATCTTTTAGCTTTTCTTGTATTTTTTTCTGCAGTATATGGTATTGGCCTTGGTTACTCAGGTCAGTAGGCTACAGTCAGCTGTTGCCATCCAGTTTGACAGTATCAGTGTGGGTGTGCGATGGTTTTTAAAGTAAATGTGATGTTTGTGAATGGTGTGTGCTGGAGACAGCTGTTTATAAGAGTCTGTGGTTTTAAACAGCAGTAGTATTTGCCAGTTTCTGAAGAAACAGTCCTGTATTTTCTGCTGGAAATGTCTCTCAGCAAAGTGCTCTTGCTTGATCCTTAAAAGAATGGCGACATAGAGAGCTTGGAAGCACTTCGCTCTTTCCCAGCATTTTCCTCAATCAACTGTCAGCCAGGTCAGGCAGCAGTCAGTTGGGATGCTGGCTGTTTCCACTGGGATCTCAGACCTGGAAAATGAGATCCTACATGGTAGGAGGAAAACGTTTCTGGTCAAGTTAGGGGAAGGGGTTGGGGGCGGGGGGAGGGAACAGGGAAGCATTCCTATGTGCCTTCATTTCTGCCCTGCCCTTGCAGCACACCACAGGCTTCTTCGTGAGATGGAATAAGTTGTGAGTAATGGGACAGAATAAGAAATGGTGGCCCAGAGTAGCCATTGTTTGCAATGTCCTCAGGAAACCATGAGCCAGAAATGAGCAGCTTTGGTTTTCTCAGCTACATGCTTTTATGAGCTGCTGTTCTGTATAGCGGGTGTTCAGCATTTCTTTTATCAACCAAATGTTTTCAAAGTTTACTATAAATAAACAACTTTCGAAGCATTGTCATTGTTCTCTATTTCATGTCACCTAGGTAATTTTATAGTGGGTAAGGTAGAAAATGAGTTTTACTTATGGATTATCATGTTCTTCTGACAAATTTAATTTAATGTCTGGTCATTATGTTAGTAATTCAAAAAAAGATTACCTTTTTGTTGCCCGTATAGGAAGCCCAGTTATTTCTGCTGAAGAGTCTTACTACACTGAATAGCAAGAGCTTAGAAGGAGGTAGTTAACAGTTAAGCACTTCAACAGCAGTTTTGATGTAGTTTTGCCAACATCCAGTAGATTGCAGTGTGAGGCTGTTTGCAGTTGAGGGTTACTTTTCATGACTTAATCAATACTTGCTCCACCACCAGTAAACTGCATTGTTTCCTGTGGATTTTCAGGAGCTAGCTGAAATGTAGTCCCGCCTCTCTCGAGTACATGTCCTATTTCATCTAGTCTAGCTCATTTCCTGTCTTAACATATTTTAACCAAAGAACTGGTCTCCTGAGCCATGTCTCTAGAAACACTTGATTTAATTTTATGTTGTTTTCTGCACTGGTGTGTCTGATCAGCATAAGGCTGGCGCCTTCTCCCCTGGGTAGAATATCTCGCCGTGCTGTTCCTGGCAGTCATTCTTGTTTATGTCTCTTGGTTTGGCCGGCGGCTCCCAGATCTTCTACGGATGTTTTGGCAGGCTCCCTCAGCACAGCTGGATCAGATGCTTCAGGTCTGGAGACAGATATTTCCAAGAAATAGTGGCCTTTTTTGATCGGGATCAAACTTGTTTCTGTGTGAAGTATTCAGAAAAGTTGCTGAATTTTTGCTTTCAGTCTTAGGAAATTTAGAAGGGTGAAAGCTTTTAGCATTTTCCTAAGCAACTCTTGAAGTGTTGTGGCAGCCATGTTGAACATCTCCAAGCACTGTTTGCATAGAAGACACATAGTTAAAGAAAATACTGCAAATCAAAAAAGGAGAATTGTGTAATGAAGTACAAAAGCCAGAGCAGTGGTAATATTCATACTTATCTGAGTAAGGGAATCTACCTGGTGACATAGTTTCACAGCCCCAAAATAGCTTTCTTCCGAACAACTTGAAGACTACTTTTCAGATGGAAAATAGCTTCTATAAAGTTGTATCCTTTAGCTAGTTATTTTGAAGTAATTTTTCAGTGTCTGCATACTGTTAATTCAGATGTAATCTTCAGAAATTGAAGGCTGAACAAGTTGAACAAGTTTCAGGTAATAAAAGCTCATTTTTGTGACTTGTTTCCTTTCTCCTTCCTCTGCTCCAAAACCACTGACCTTGTTTTTGCCTGGATGATACAAACGTTGGAGAAACTTTTTTTTTTAATACTTATTTACAGAAAAAAATACATTTGCTCTTTTTTGTGATAATAGTATCTCACTGCTGTGATGTGTAAACTAATTACATTACGCTAATTAACTAATTATTAAACTAATTACTAATTTAGTGTGTTGATAAGTGGACTATGTGATTTCTGAAAAAGCGGAGAAATTAAGCATGACAGGTGGGTGGTAGATAGTCTGTTATTGTAGAAATAGGTTAAATATAAACATGATAATGGAATAAGCTATATTCAGAATTTGTATAGAAAAGTATTAGAGTTTCTTTCGTGAGAAGTTTCATAGCCTTTGATTGCAATGTGTGGAACTGAATGGTCAAGACTCTCCCTTCTAGTCTTGAAGTCTGAATCATTGTGTTCAGACCTTTCCTTAGCATGCTTTAGAAATAAGATGATTGTTTATCTTTCATATATGTGACATCTTCAGCTATACCATGAGAAAGTTTCTAATAATAAATCTCATACTTGCTGCCTGAAGAAGTGTAGAAAATACTTCCTTGGTGGACTGTTGGCTATCTGTATCAATTTTTTTAAAAAATATTCCTCTGAAGTTTAGAAGCTGACCATAGCTGAAGGTGAGTTTGCCGGGTCAAGTACGCTGACATGGTATTCATGTTTCTGTTTCGCATGTAACTGGTGTCTCACTCAGATACCTGAATTTATACTAATTGATTCTAATTAATTCAGGTTTGAGTTTGGCATTGTTTTTTTGTCATTTTGTGCAGGCAAAGATCTATGGCTTTTTATTTTTAACTTTCCCAGCAATATTAAAAAATAAGGATTACTTTTTGGGATTGTTTGTCTTTGTTAGGACATGATTCTTCTGCTATGTCTGTATTTCTACTGGTGTCTGTCTGTGATATATGAAGTTAAATCTTCTGAAAGATGAAATCTTAATCCAGCTTGGCCTTAAAATAAATTTAAGGGCCAGTGGTGCACAAGACCATGTAATCTATGTTATCCTCTTGAAGAAGAATAACAAAGGCTTTAAAACTGTTGCATTATGAGGGAGAACAAGCTAAAAAAACCTGCCACTAATAGTTTAGAATGTGTATAGAATGAATAATCTCACTTTGCCATAGTGATTTTGTAATGCTTTTAATGGAGGGGGGAAGTAAGAAGAAAGAAGAATATTACTGTTGATTTAAGAGGAAAAGAAATTTAAAAAACGAGCATACACAGATTTAACAGATTGTAATAAATATACTGAGAAGTTTAAAAAAAAATACAGGCTGAAATTTTGAAAAATGGATTTTGAAGAACACATGAGAGATCTGAGAAATAAGAAATGTATAAGGAATGATCCTCGCTGTTAACTTAGCAAACATTTTACTTTGGTTCTTAGGGTGAAAATTATTAACAAAATTTTGATAGGAAAATTAGTGTATGCATAAGGGATAATGGAACTTATATGTAAGACCCATGAACTAAAAGCAAATGCCTCATGCCACAAAACTAACTGCTCTGTGAAATTATTTGCAGGAATTGAGTAGAGGACAGTATAGGTCACTAACACAGATTAAAGTGAAGTATTATATTTGCTCATTTTTCATAAGTCAAATCAAAATGGATTAAACATCAGGGTCACGTGAATTGCTGACTGCATAAAAACTTGAATTTTCTGACAAAATGTGTTTAAAATCGGTGAGGTAGGTTAGTGACAGTCTAGAGGATTTCTTAGTTCTTGATTAGTCATTTTTTACTAGTGATGGTGGGGGAAAAAGTATATATAGCATCAGTGTTTAACAGTAATGAAATACAATTTTTTTAACAGGGTAACATCTCTTTGCTGGTGAGATAGTTGGAAAAGGAAGGATAAATATTTTGATTGACCATTCAGCTTTAATTTTGTTCTAGATTATTCCCTTCTGTACTGACCAAAATGTTTATCCTTCACTTATTGCTGTTAATACATTTCAAGTGCATCGTTTTTCCTTTCCTCACTGGTTGCTGCTCAGCTGAGTTACAGCTTAGTGCTGTAGCTCTTGAGGAGGAAGTCAATTCCTTCATCTGTCTTTGTTGCTCCACCTAAGAGGCATTTCTTCACTCTGCACTTACCCTTCTCATCCAGAATTAAAGGTTTATTACAATTAAAATGCAGCTGGATTAGTAGGAAACTACTGCTGTCAATACTGAAGCATAAGAACTACCAAGCATTGCTTCCCTCAGCACCATTTTGTTAGAAGTAATGAGTTTTCTTGATGAAATAGGAAAAGGTAAAAGAAAAGAGTAATGTAATGAAGATGTCTGAGAAGCAATCAAGAGGTGCAGGTAACTTGAAAACATTATTTACAGTCGTTCTGGACACAGTCATTTAAGCTTAGTGAGACTTGCCTCATACGATTACGGAGTGTCACACCCATTAATTTTTTTAAAAACAAATTTGAAGTGGAAGAGTTCCCATGTGAGTAGTGGAGCTAATGAAGCCCATTTTCATGTTGGTGTATGTGAGTATTTTTTTTTTTTTTTCCATTTTGTCTTTTGTAGCCTGTATCTTGCTGCCTTAGACCTAGCTCCGTACGTCTGTGTTGGAGCTGTCTACGTGTGTGTACTTGGTGGTCATCCCACTACTGCCAGGCTGCATGCTCAGCATTGCCTGAATTCTTCCCTGCCGTTCGTTCAGGATATGAGTGGCACTTTTCTACCCAGTTATGAATGTCTACAAAACTTTATAGGGAATCAGGTTTTTTTGAGTTGTCTAAATTTTTGTGTTTGGCAGAAAACAATCATAGAGACAACAATTACGTTGAGTATAAGAGAAGGGGGAACAGATAGTGATGCTGGCTAAGGCTCTCTTTGCCTCAGTTTCACTGTTACTGTGTTAAAAGACTACTCTAATGAATCTTTTAATAACTTATATGTGCATTTGTAACACTGTACTGCTGTGGCGTTGTTTTGTGTGTTTAAAAGTCTGTAGGTGCTGACTCTGTAGGGTGAAGCTATTCAAATTAAAAAACATTTAACTTTTTCTTCTAGCTACTTTTATTGTGTATAGCATGCGTTGTGGGGTTCATTTGTTCAATATCTTTATTGATGATCTGGA
>NW_010547970.1:0-5800 GCF_000687285.1 Phaethon lepturus | reverse complement strand
GAGGTTTATTGTGGGACAGGTCATGGCCCCCATCCCACAGCGCTGGAAGCCAGCAGCCCGGCGTGCCAGCGTGGCCTCCCCACAGTGGGGCCGGCAGTCTTTCAGCAGTTCGGGAGTGGGGTGTGGGGTTGGGTTAATGCATTTTTGCACCGATTCCTCCTTAGATGCATAATAAGCTGCACCTGCGCAAATCACAGTTCCACCAGGCTCCATTGATGTACGGGTCTACCTAGAGCTGCACAGCAGATTAAAGGTCCCTGGGTTGCACTAAGCCTTTAAAAATGAGTGATTTCTGATTAAAAATAAAAGTACCAGTCGTCAGTGCTTGCCACCCAAAGAGAGTAAGATGCCTCACACTGTCCAGCCTTCGTGAAGCACTGGCTGTGTTATCTGGCTGGCCAGGGGAGGCAGGCTCTCCTGATTTGTAGCTGCTGAATCACATTAAGAGAGGTTAACACACGTTAAATAATTTCCAGAATATTGGGCTTTTCAGCTGAGCAGTGAGTAGCTGCCAGAGAAGTGCCATGTCATCGCAGCCGGGGAGAAGAAATGTGCAAAATTCGTGATGAAAAGAGGGGGCTGTTCATCTGGCAGTGCCAATGCGAATATCCCCAGGGCGATCCCACACTGGGAGAGCCCTGCTCTTGCAGGCCAACCCAACCCAGCTTGCGGCTCACCCCCATGCGCGTGTAGCCCTGGCAGCCCAGAGCCGTGCACAGGGTGAAGGATTTACGCAGGCTTCTGCTCTGGTTTTGTGACTGCGTGTCACTCGTTCCTCGAGTTAGCTCGATTTAATTTAGGGTTGGTAACCCTGCACAAGCTGCAGCCACAGGCATGCTGCAAGGGGAAGGTTTGAAAACCCGTACTTTCGCAGGCAGCTTTCGGCAAAGTCATCTGAAAATCCCGAGCCACTTCCAGAGCTGCGTCTGTTCCCTTGCACAGCCAAGGTGGTGCTGCCTCCTACTGCCAGGACTCCCCCCGCCCTGTGGATGTGGTGCATCTTCAGCCCGGAGGGACCCCCGGGAGCCGGCTCCTGCCAGGTCTGACTCCTCACCTTCCCCAGTGGGGTGGAGAAGGAGGTGTCCCGGCTCGGGAAGGCTTGCAGCATCTCCTGTCTAACCGGAGCAAATGAAGATGAAAATGAAGTCAGGCCAGTTCGGATGCCAGGCTTGGCCCAGTATTAATGGACACATAAATCCACCTGAAAACAGCCTTTTCTGTCAGCTGGGGTAAAGCTCAGCGTGGCTGAAGCTTAAGCCTGCAAAGCAGGTAACATTCTCAACAAATATATTACTTATGTGTGAAGGAGTGAAGGGCAGCATATTTACACTGACCTTTTTAAACCACGGCCCGTGCTGCCTCACTCTTCTTATTTCCAAGGGAGATTTTGCAGCCCACATTGCAGTATGGCCCTGATTCTTTCCCTGAGTCCCAGCTTACACAGTGATTTGCAGAAGTGCTTAAATCACCCTCAAAATGGTATGTACGGCAGGGGAGGCTTAGGCTGTCTTTATGGACTAAATCACTAGAGGTAGACCCCCTTTACATCGGCACTGGAGCTGACCGTAGGTCATTTTGTAAAGCGCGGGGTGGACTGCAATGCTCACAAGTGGCACCTGACAAACGCCTGGAAACTTGGAGGTGAAATTCTGTAGGCTAAATTCATCATCCAAACTGAGATCAATAGAAAAAGTAAACGAACAGCACTGAATGAATTAAATTTCAAACAGTAACACATAATGATAGCGACACAGGCAGTATGTTTTATGTTTTTAATATGTTTTAACACGAGGTTGTAAACGAACAGCACTGAATGAATTAAATTTCAAACAGTAACACATAATGATAGCGACACAGGCAGTATGTTTTATGTTTTTAATATGTTTTAACACAAGTGGTTTTTTTTTACATTTCTTGCATGTATATTATTATTGTGGTGTTCTTTTCTTTCCCATCATGGCTGTGATTCTCTTCTCATGCGGAGCGGAGAACATCAAGACTAATTGCATTGAAATTAATGTCGATTGAAAACCTCAACTGTTTTGGTTAGCTGCCAATTGCTGGAAGCTTCCCCTTTTCTCCTCTGGCCTTGATGGCATTTTTGAAACTCCTTGTATGTGAGACCTCACCTACAGGTGACCCTTCCACCCCTGATCCTGCTTCCTCTGTGACGAGCCCGGCTGGGAAGGCTTGTGGCTTTGCTGCGTTCCTCTGCGAACTCCGCGGCTTAACACCGTGGTCGGTCCCTGTGGCCGGAGCATCCTCTGTGCTCCACGGTCTCACTCACTTAAAGCCCCTCCGCTCGCCAGCCGTCGAACAAGAACCTCAGCCGCTGCTTTCTCACTTAAAAATGTCCCATCTATCACCAAGCGCGGTATGATCGTAACCGTAACATGCAGTAGATTAACCCAGACTAAAAGGAGTTCAGGCCCATGCCCGAAGGAACACCTTCCATGCTGCCTCTTGCAACCCACAGCTTCCCCACAGCCACCGGTCCCCCCGTCCTCCCTTGCTGTGTGACTTGTCAACATATTTTCAGCTCCTGTAGGGAGTGAAGCCTACCTCTTCAGGAAAGCGTGGCATTATATAAACAAAAATATGCCTTGCGCTATCTAATCCCGCTCATTGTACAAATATTTTAAATGATTCATGTAGACATTACTTGCCCCCTCATTGTGCTCTTTCCTCTGTTAACAACTCTTCGTTAAGAATAAGCAAGCAACTGTGCCCAGTCAAGCAGACTTTCTAAGAAGAGCTGAAGGCCCAGGAACAATATGTAATTCAAATCCATTACATAAAGAATGCATGTAACAAGGAAACTGAACATCATCTTAAAAGTTGACATTTCCCACTTCTCAGGCTCTCTGTCTTGAGTGTGGCATAGCAACTGCCTGAGGAAGAGTAAAGATAATTTTAATGCAACATAAAATCAGGGGGAGGTGAGAAATACTACATTCTTAGTCAACATCCTCTACGAAAAATATCGCCATAGTATCTCTTCGGTGTAACGTACCTTTAAAACATGTACCCAGCGAGAAACAAACTCCCAGTGGATTCATAAGACCTGAACTGAATGCTCTCGAAGCAGAGGAGAGGCGTCCTGGAGGTGACCAGTGTAGGATATTCCTTAGCATCAGTACCGTGTGTCTCAGGGATGTGATTTCCTATGTCTGACTCCGCTTTTGACGCACCGATGCAGCGGTGGTGGGACACGGTCAGACCTTTCTTTTGCCGGTGGATTTCAGCAGTTGTGGGGGCAGCCGCACAGCGGTGCGTGCAGAGCATGGTCCAGGATTAGACCCTGCGTGTCGCAGCTTGTGGTTTTTGGGGACAAAGTGGGGCCTGTTATATCTCGTCACTTCTCACCAGTAAATCCATGCCTGCCCTAGTCCGAACGGCCTAACCCTCTGAGGGCAGATTGCCACGTTCCTCCTGGGGGGCTGCCAAGCACCGTCACACTTGTTCCGGTGTGCGACGCACTTCTAGCGCTCGTTGCAAGGCAGCAGCTGCTCTGAGCTCTTGTATAGGCTGGGACAGGACATATATGGTTCCTCGGTGAGTGTTTACATAAAGCCCAGACACAAATCTCTTCTAAAGGATGCAAAAGCCAAGAAACATTATTTAGTCTTGCTTCAGCAACTCATCACCATACTGAGCAGTACCTACTTCAGCTGGACACTGATTGCACAGGCGCAAGGGATCCTGAAGTAGAGTGGGTGTTGCAGAAACAGCCCCTCAGTGCTTTAGGATGTGTTTTGTTTGTTCAGGGGATGCTAAAGTAGTCTATTGGGTATGCTTTATAATAGGTTTGCTATTTAAATTTAAATACAGTCTTCCACTTTAATTACATATTTGTAGGCTTAAGTGTAAAGGAGTTTTAAACGTAGCTCTTTTCATAACCTCACAGAATTTACAGCGAGGCAGACCCACTGGATCACCCAGCCTAGGCACCTGTATATCACAGCCAGTTTCACTGTTTTTCCTATATTCAGCTCAGTAACTTGCAGTTTGAGCAGTTGAACGGCCCGTAGTTTAGTACTCTTAACATAATAAAATGTACATTCGTAAATTTTACTCCCTGAATAGCTTTACTTTCCCCCTGTATCTATAGGTCTTCAACTCGATAATGTCTCATTAACTACTAAGTTCCAGCGCAGTGGCCGTTGTTGCTTCAGCAGAGAGTGAAATGAGCTCTGAATTGGGTTTCCCTATTCATTTAAACTTGCAATCTGCTTTCAAATTCCTTAGGATGAAAGTCGCATTTATGTCTGAGCACTAGCGTATGCCTAACCTTAACTCTGACTCAGCACATATCAGTGCTCCTCGATTCCCTGCTCTCGTGTAGTCCTTTATTGCATTATTATATGCTATATTCGTTAGGTGGTTCTTCTCTAGTCACTACAGAAGATGCCAAAAATATTGTGAATGATTTCTCTCCTGCAAATACCATCACAGTCTATTTATACACTGTCGCTTCTGAGATTCGATAAGACCAGAGCATAATACGGCATGGATACAGATGCTGTCAAAGTTAAGTTAACACAACATATTTCATCGCACTCCCACTTAACATGCGTACTATACAAATGGTTGCAAACTATCGCTCTTTTAAAGAAGCAAAATATATGGATTTAATTTTTAATGATTTAGCTTGGCAATTAATCCAAATTATTAGTTAACAATAGCTAAAACAGAGAACTATAATGGATTCTCTGGATAATGAAAATATTTATTATTTTAATAAGCTGCATGGCTGGAAGTCTAAGTCAAGTCTTAGTCTACCGGCCACATATTGCTCTTGATTCACACGTAGAACCCCCACAGAGGTAGGTGGATGGCTGTGTCCCCAAATGAAGAAATATAAATCACTGCTTCCGAGTATTGATGACAACATCTATCACGTCAGCTGCAGAATTGATCCGTCTTAAATTATGAGCCAGGGCTGAAGGAATTATGCCAATTAGAGAGATACAGGGGTTTTTTTTCTCATTTTTCTCTTTCCTATAATTTTTGCCCCACACAAAAGGCCTTGAGACCTATTTATATTATGAAAGCCCTTTTGTTGCCTGAGACCCAAAGAAAGATTTAAAAAGAAAATGTAATTGCTGAACAGAAGTGCTACGAGGGCCGTTTCAGGCTCAGGGGAGGGGAAGGTCAAGTTTTTAACCTGGAAACAAAAAGATTGAGCTGCACGCTGTAAGTGGGTTTTCCCCGGGGTCCGGGTTGAACAAAGCCCTTTTGCTGGACGGTGGCTTTCTCAGTGATGGGGAGGGCACGACCCGCGGCGCTGGCGATGAGCGTGGCAGGTACACGCCGTCCTCCAGAGCGAGCGCTCAGTGAGGGATCTGCAGATCAGGGTCAGGCACGGGGAGCTTCGGGGGCAGTGAAAGGGGTGTCCCCAGTGACACCTCCCCATCGCCCATGCCTGCCCATCACCCGCTGACAGATGTCAGGGGCCATCTCGTGAAGTGGCCAAAGGAGCGGCGGACGGAGACCCAAGCTGGCCACCGCTGCCAGCGGCACGTGATGCCCCTTGGACCTGAAAGAGAAAGGTTTTTAACCTGTCCTCCATCTTTCCTCTAATGATTTCTGAATTGTGAGTG
Organism: Phaethon lepturus; assembly: GCF_000687285.1. Lineage (NCBI taxonomy): Eukaryota > Metazoa > Chordata > Aves > Phaethontiformes > Phaethontidae > Phaethon > Phaethon lepturus. The sequence continues at coordinate 197 of NW_010547970.1, read as the reverse complement.
GTGTCAGATTCGGTTAAGCGATTTCTACATATTTCTTTGTCTCTTATGTTCCCACCTTGTAAACAGCGTTAATAAATGCCATAATTATAATTCTCGGTGGCTGCACCGGTTTTAAGGTTGCATCCTTTCAGAGCATCTCTTGGAGGAGCGGCTCCCTGAAGACAACCTCCGCGTGACCGCGGTTGCTGCCTGGCTGC
>NW_010547969.1:0-5885 GCF_000687285.1 Phaethon lepturus | reverse complement strand
GACCCCCTGCTGCTGCCCGAGCTGCGTGCCCAGCATGGGGTTTGTGGTCCTGTCCCCCTGCCACCCCAACTGCAGGTCTGGAGAGGAGCAGCCCTCCTGCAGCTCCTCCATCGGGACCCCTGCGGTCCCCAGGGCTGCTGCGAGGATGCTCCCGGTGTGCAGCGTAGCTCCGGGACCCCTTCCACCCGCCGTGAGCGGTGCTGCCTCCCGTTTCTATTGCGTGAAGAATACCAAGGAGCAAAGCGTATGTTGAACCTTGCAGCTCTCAGAGTTTGTTGTTTTTATCACTCCCCTGTCCTCAAAAATTTGTATTTCTGCTGCATCTCTCTAAGAAACAATAAAAAAGAGTGACCTTTCATTTCCACGTGGCAGCCCGCAGTTCCTGGGGGTGCAGTGCAAACGCCATGTATCCTGGTGGATAAAGGTCTTCTGCCTTGTACTTCAGAGATATCCTGCTTAAACCTTCTTGGACTTTAATTTTTAGTGAAATTCTTCCTCTCCAAGAGAATTAGCAATGAGAGTTGCTCTCACATCGGGACGGTTAATTGCCCCAACTCACACGCTGCTCAGATCAAACGCCAAGGGCCACGTGGAGCCCTGCGATGCCCTTTACGCCAGCAGCGCGGCGTGGAGAGGAGGGCTCTTCTGCAGGAAGGGCCTTGTGGGAATGGTGCTTCTTCATCTAAACCTGCAGCCTCAGGCCCGCCCGGAGGTGTCGCGGCTGCATCCCACGTTATCGGGAGCGTTGAAGCTGTTTCTGCCCGTGGCACAGCCCCACCCACCGGTGCTGTGGCAAAACCCACCAGATCTTGTCACCCCGCGGCTCTCATCCCATCTCCCATCCCACCTTCGTGCTTCAGCACACTCAGCTTTCCCCCCTTGCAGCACTCGCCCCTTTCCTCTGCATTTCACAGAATCACAGAATCATTAAGGTTGGAAAAGCCCTTTAAGACCATCAAGTCCAACCATCGACCCAACACCCCGGTGCCCACTCAACCATGTCCCAAAGTGCCACGTCTACACGTTTTTTGAACACCTCCAGTGATGGTGACTCCACCACCTCCCTGGGCAGCCTGTGCCAGTGCTTGACCACTCTCTCAGCAAAGACATTTTCCGCAATATCCAATCTAAACCTCCTCTGGCACAACTTGAGGCCATTTCCTCTTGTCCTATCGCTGGTTACTTGGGAGAAGAGACCAACCCCCACCTCACCACAACCCCCTTTCAGGCAGTTGTAGAGAGCGATGAGGTCTCCCCTCAGCCTCCTCTTCTCCAGACTGAACACCCCCAGTTCCCTCAGCCGCTCCTCATCAGACTTGTGCTCCAGACCCCTCACCAGCTCCGTTGCCCTTCTCTGGACACGCTCCAGCACCTCAACGTCGTTCTTCAATCCCTTCTCAAAAAAAGGGTCTATTCACACTCACCGCTTTTCATTTCCTTTTTTATGCCAAGGTCTCCACTTCCCTGCTCCTCTTCCCCCCGCTTCGTGGTGCGCGGGGAGGCTTTGGGGGTGCCTGCAGCAGCAGCACTTGCACCTGCAGGGCTGAGCCCTCCAAGTCTGAAGCCCCACGAGGGTCCGCGTGGGCCAGATGCTCGCGGCCACCAGCCCCGTGGTCCCACTGCCGTTCCCCTCCGGCAGCCCAGGAGGCATCTGCCACCTTTGAGACCTCCCTGGTGCCACGCAGGCTGCTGGGCTTGCCCCTGCAGGCTGTGTTTCCTAAGGACTGAAATTACTCTTTATTTTTCCTTTTCCTGCTGCTAAAGAGCCACCGGGAAGACGGGACTGGTAACACCAGCCCACCACTTGCCATGAGGATGGGCTTAATGAGCTGTCGGGTGTGAAGTGCGGCAATTGGTTCCCCTCCGAGAGAGATGCTGATCTCCAGCACCTCTTCCACTCTTATTCCCCCTTGCATGTAATTAAATCAAACCCTTTCAGGCAACTCGTTTCACTTGCAGAAAAGTAAAACCTTAGGGCTCCTTTCACTGATTTTGTGGGTGTTTTCTGCACCACCTTGCCCTTTCCTCTCTGCTTTCCGGGTGTCACGACCAACGTCAGCACACATCTTCCCAGGCGGCTGCCTGCAAGGCGGGGGCAGCTATCAGATACCCACCCCCAGGACACGGGGCTGCGCTGGCTTTGGCTCTGCCACGGGTTATTTTCTGCGTCTGGATGAGTCCGTAACTGTTGGGGATAGAGCCGTGGTGAGCAGCTCGTGTGTTCTCCAGCCAAGCCTTGGTGCGTCCGTACCTGCGATGGCCATGGCTCAGCGTGACTTGGAAACTTGCTGCAGGTGGACACAAAAAACCCTCCAGTGCAGAAAAATTGCCCCTTTTCTCCAGAACTGGCCAATGCAGGGAAATCCCACGGTTTCCCTCTGGGGAGGTGGGAATCGCCGCCCTGTCCCTGGCTCCCCAGGGGACACAGGGATGTGCTGGTGAGGTCTGGTGGTGGGACCAAGAGAAAACACGGCGCCGAGCGAGGAGCAGCCACCCCAGCCGAGCATCCTGGCCTCTCCCGACCATCCCTTTATCCGCTTAAAGTGGGAAACTGCTTCCCGCTCTTGTATCTCCAAGTGGTCTGGGCAGAGCGTTCAGTTGCTGCAGCGTAGGCTGAGGGGTGGGAGGGAGAGCGATGCACCTGCCCAGGAGGTATCGGAGGGGCTTAGTTTTAGTTTCTCTAATTATTTCTTTGCATATTCATATTTCTGAGAACAGGACATCGCTTCTGACACCGGTCTGGGACGAAGGGCAGATTTATGCCACCCCCGTGGGGGATGCGTCCGTGCCTTCCCCAGACATCTCTGGTTCTTGGGTGGGAATATTTACAACGCCCCAGCCAGCCTGCGCCACGTCCTTGCTTTCGATGGTGCTACAGGGGTTTCCAGCGAAGACGGGGGCCCGCCGTGCCGCCTCCAGCATGGCAGATGGAGAGAAAAGGGATTTATTTACTATGAGGAGGCTGGGAACATCCCCAAATGCTTCCCTCCGCCAGCAGTGGCAGTTGGGAAGGGAAAGCCCTCAAAAGTGATGGGATTTGTTGACTGTCATTAATGTTTTGTCTGCTCCGTGACTGCTGCGTGGAAATGTTTCTAGCTAGCGGTGCTCCCGGGCAGGGAGTTTCCGATGGGATAAATCAGATCCTATTCCTGGCGTGGAACCCCAAGAAGACACCGTGGCCATTTCCTCAGCTTTCGGTTGTTTCTTCCTTCAAACTTGGCTTAATGAAATTAATTTACTTTAAAAAGGGTTTTTTTCTGAAGCCAGTAGGAATTTAAGTGGAACGGCACTGAGTCATCCCGGTTCATATGGGAGGGATGGATTCATCACCAGGGAAGTGTTTTCTTTCCAAGGGCTGATCAGCAGCCTGTCTTGTGAACACCTTCACACATTCAAGCGAGGCCTGACCCTCCGAGAGGTTTTTTTTAAACGTGGATCCGTGAATTAAGTAACATTTCTGTAAAGCTACAAAAACAAATAAAACCCCAATGTGAATCTCATGTTGCTATTCAGACAGCAAGACAGACACGGGGTATTTCTTGAACAAAATTTGAAGCACCTGAAATGGCTGTTAAGGAAAAAAGGGTCAGTCGTGTGGAACCAGTTGGCAAACGGACAGGGAGGGAGGATCAGTCAGTCCCCGCTGCGCTGGATTCCTTGTCGCTTTTCTGAGTTGGTGAACCTGGAAATAACTATAATAAATGTGAAAAGCTGATGCTGGGGAGGAGGTGGGTTAGGTGGCCTGAGGAAATTCTCTATCCCTAGAGACTTTGCTCGCCGTACAGGTATGACGTGGCTCTGGTGTGAGACAAGTGAGTATGGAAAAGCTACCTTTGCCTGAGCTATTTTTATGTGCATTGGCTTACGAATCTAATTCTACCTTAATTTTCCTTTGGCAATTCTTCATGCTTGGCATTTGATGTAGCAGGCATGAGATGCTCTTCAAGGCAATTACAGCTAGGAAGCGGGAGGGGGCTGGAATACCCAATTTAAATTCCAAGCCCACTGTGAGACGGATGAAAGCAGTCACTTGGATAGCTGCCGGCTCCCAAGTTTTGTCTCTGCTATCGGTGCAGGATCTCAGATTTGCTCCTTGGCTGGGTGATATCACCACGCTCCCAGCTCACGGCTGCCTTCTGGGGTTTTTTTGGTGGTTTTTCTTTTTTTTTTAAGTCTTTCTGCTACTTAACTGTGATTGAAAAGCATCAAGTGCTGTCTCTGAGAGGCCCAGCTGGGTTGATGAAATGGGTGCTCTTTTGCTGTTGGGCAAGTGTCAACTGTGCCAGCGAGCGAAGCTACGTGGAGGTGACTTCATTAGCTACCCGAGGGCAGGAGAAAGCCAGAAAGCTAGATGGGGTATGGGGTTGCTTAGTTCTGCTCTGAAGCCAAAAGGAAAATCTCCAGCAGGGGATGTTTGGTGGACAATTACCTCCATGTCCAGTGCTCATCCTGAAGGAAATAATTTATAATTGAAATATGATTTGCAGCTTAACTAATGATGGACTGATTATAACCTTCTGTCTGTCTTTGCTTATTTCATCCTTCAGCTCTTTCAAAGGTCAGTGAGCAAGTTGGGCGCTTTGCTCGCGCTCCAGCTGCGCACACCAGCTCTCCTGCTTGATCGGCGTGTGCTCCCCAACCTTCCTCCTCCTCCTCCAGCTGCTGCAAGAGGGACTCGGCTCCGAGCGATCCTAGATGTGCTTCTGGAAACCTTCAGCATCTCAGCTGCTGCTGCTGTCTCACCATAATATGTCTCTTTTCACTAAATATACAGCTGGGGCTTATCCACATGGTTCTCAAGAGAACTAGGGATGGAAGAGGTAGATAGCAATAGAAAAAAACCCTCTCGCAGGTGGTATGTAGGAGTCCTGTCCCGAGGCCCAGCCGTCTGGCCAGCATTAGCCATGTTCTCCCATTGCTACCTGACATACACGTGGGATCATCCTGCTGAGATCCCCCCCATGCTGCGGGGACACGGCGAGGTGAAACAATCCCTGTTTAAAGCCTTGCAGGAATGTGTGCCTGAGGGATAAATAAGGGTGTCACAAAACACGTAGCAGAGAGTGGCCACAAAGAAGTTGCCACTCAAGGTTTTTCTCCAGAGTCTCGCCTGTTTTTCAAATGTCTCAAACTTCACAAGTGTTTAAGGCAGCAGCCGAGTGTATTTTGCTGAAACCAGCAGGACTGTGGGAGTCTCTGAGATCGTCCCACACCTCTTCTCAAGCCGGAGGTGCTGTCCTACCGGGGAATCCCCCCTCCAAGGGGAGCGTGCCTGCTATTTTTCTCCGGTAGCTCTTGTTTCATATTGTCCTGAAAAACAAATCAATGCATCCACAGAATGACTCACTGAAGTCATACAGGTCAAATTACATGTTTTCGTATGCCTTGCTGAGATGTTTGGAATTAACAGAACTGGCTAATTAGGCAAGCTCTCTGCTCCGTCCTGCAATTACCAGCCCCAGGCGCTGGCGGGTGGGAGCCGTCTGCAGGATGGGTCCTGCTCCCGGTCCGGAGGAGCCCTTGGAAACGAGGAGCCCTTCTTTAGAAAAGGCGAAACAAAACAAGCCCTGGTTCACATCTGCGTGGAGAAGAGCAGGTATTATTTAAGGTTCTGATCTCGCCGTGCAATTGCTGTGGCAAAAGCAAACCGCCCGGGTACCTGCCGGCGCTGATAACTCCGTGCAGTTCGCTGGAAGTGGGGAACGGAAAAGCCGATGGCTCAGCTCGCCGGCTGCGAGCGCGAGCCCTGCTGAGCTCCGCTTTGTCCATGGCGCTCCGTGGCTCTGCCCGGGCCGCTCTGGGCGCTTCCCAGCGGGGTGAATCCCGAGCCGGGCGCGCGGGTTCTGTGCGGAGGAAGGCAGGGCTGTCCGGCGGGGACGTGCGCT
>NW_010547968.1:0-10918 GCF_000687285.1 Phaethon lepturus | reverse complement strand
GCCGCAGGGCCTCCTCCCAGCGCGGCTCCCCAGCCCGGGCTGCTGCAAAGGAGCAGCAACCTCAGCTGCTGTTTAGTCTGTCCCACGCTTAGGTCTGTTAGTCCTAAAGATCCTCAGTTTTACCAAGATAAGCAATAAAGACTATTTTCTTTTTCGTCCTGCTCAGGAGCTGGGAGCAAACAAAACAAAAAGCTCACGCAAGGCTTTTTGCTCACACCGAAGAAAGTCTTCCCTAAATAATATTCAGCATGTGGTCGCATGCTCTGTGTGGATCTGGTCAGAGGTTCTCCTGCAGGGAAAATCATTCTGTGTCACTGCGGTGCACATGCACCCAGTTGTGCAGTTGTTAATGCTTTTCATACCCTGCTATTAGTCTATTGATTTTTTTTTTTGTCTCAAAATATATTAACTAAAACACACAACAGGACAAAATAAAGTACCGCATTTTTTCATCAGCTTTCAATATCCTGGACAGTGTGGGTATGGAAAAATTTCGATTTGAAAGAAGTCTGAATTTTCAGATGTAGAACATCCCCTCTGATTCATACTTGGAGAACCTGTCTGTTTCATAATCTGCACATAGAAAACAGAAGCTGCTTCTTACAGTTTAGAACTGGTTTGTTCTGGAGTTTGTGTAATAAAGCCCCATTAAGGACAAAAGGCTGCCTCCAGGTCAAGCTCAGCTGCAGACCTTTACGCCGGCCCGCATTTTTCCCTAGCTGTTTCTGACATGCCAGGTGAAAGAACTGAAGGGTTGTTCTGACCAGAGGATACAGTTTAAGGACTGAGTCATTTTGATATAAAATCAGTTATTTTGTTATATAGTGATAATAAAAATACACATTTAAAAATGTTCAAACAAAGTACCTCGCATTACAGATTGTGCACTTGGTAGTTCAAACTCTGAATGTTCGCTGAGTGACTAATTACATGTGGGTGTGTTAGCTTTTACTAAATCCATGTCACTGATCCTGTATTTTGCCACTGGATCTCCACACTTACCTCCTATCTTTAAGCATTTTCATGGTCTAACTTTTCTATCAATTGTACTTATGACTTGCCTCTTACATTTGTATTTAAGCCATGAATAACATATGCAATATCAGGCAAAAGGTATAGGAAGGCTGACAAATAACTTCTGAAAATTAATCTACTCTAATACTTACCCTTAGATAACATGAGATTAGAAATTTACAGCTGGTGAGCCCTCTCAGTTTGTACTTGAAAGCAGGTATAGAAAAAATTTGTCACTCTCCAGTCTTTCCACAGTTTCAGTTTTGTTGCAAAAGATTTTCATTGTGTTTGCATTGTTAGAGTCCATGAAATGTCACAAGTTGAAAATTTCTTTGAAATGTTTTGGCTAGATGATACCTTTTAGCGTAGCAATCATGCTATAAAACAACCTGATACTACCTTTGCCGTCTGGAGTCAGAGGCTTTGATTGCATTTTAACTGATCCAGTTCTTGAGGTTTTATGTTGTCCTACTGAGATGTCAGTCTGATATGCAATACAGCAATTGTCAGATGTTGTGTATTAATTTCCTGAAAGCTCTTTTTCCTTGGGTAAATTCATCTCATGTCAGTCACTGATTTTTTTTTTTTTTAAAGTCTCAGGAGATGTCTCTGTTTATATCGTCATTATTGTGATGAAAATCCAATGAAGTACCTGAATGCATTTAGTTCAAGAGCTTGCATGAATTGAAATTAACAGTGCATCACAGGCTATCCAGTGACACCACCACTGTGCACAGACAGTGTGAAGGTGAAGAATAATACCAAATGTAGTCATATATAAGTTGGATTTTGGCATTGTTGTAAGGTTAATGGCCATTTCGCCATATCAAAGGTGAAAAAGGTACATATTATTTACACAGAAAAGGGAAAAAGGGCTCTGCAAAGAGTTTTTACTTTTTGTCCATTACGTATATAAACAAGCATTTCTTGGGGACTATTGTCACCGTATCTGCCAATTAACATGGACTTAAAGAATGGGGATTTTCCTACTTTCAGCATCTTCATCTTTTACTACAAGACTCGCTTTTTCATTATTTTTCTTTTTTTTTCTTTGCTTGCTTTTCTTTGATCTTTTCAAATCAATGGAAAGTTGGACGTGTTCGAAGACAAAATGGTAACAGTTAAAACAGCTTTTTCTTGCAACATGAAGTTCTAGTCCACGTGGAAAACACTTTTTTTATTCTCATGAAGAACAAAATGTTCTTTGGAAGTCTGCTTCTTGATGATCACCTAACGTAAATCGTGACTTCTTCGCTGCATAAACACTGTAACACTTTTGATTTATGTCAGCTCTGGCTTTTATGCAGGTGTTGTTCTTGCCATCTTTGTATTTTAATACTGTTAATGCCAACGTCATTGATGTTTGAGCAAAGGCTTGGCCAAAGATAAGTATCCATTCAAAATACCTCCTCTTTTTGCTTTGCATGTTTACATGAAGCAGGACGATGACTGGCCAAGGCACATCAACATGAGTTTGACAGTACTAGTGAGGGTAATTAAAATTATTTGATGCATTTAGACTAAAGCTGCTTCCTGAATTTGCTTTGCCATATCAAAATTACAGCTTGATAAGTTATTGTGACATCATGCCTCGTTTTCAAAATATTTATCTATATATCGGTGACTTCCTTGCAATTCATTTGAAGTCTCTGATACTTGTGTTAGTAGATAATATCCAGAGATTGTTGGATATCAAATATTAGGCTAAATATTATTTATTCATAATTGTTCTATCTTTTTAGATTCCTTTACAAGCTAAAAATATAGGGAGCTGTGTCAGATATTTTGGATCATACTTTCTCCCTACAAAAAAAACAGGAAGTCTTGAAATGCAAAAATGTCTGTCGCATCATAGTGTGAAGGGGGATTTGAAAATAGAAATTGACTGTATTTTGCTCAAGGTATTTTTGCAGTGCCAGAGATCATTAAGCTATTTGACTTAAGATTTCTCTGGGTTTTTTCACCGTCTCTGGTGCAGTTTGAACAAAGGATCTTGTTTTATTCCTCAAAAGAATTCTTTGCCTACAGGCTGTTCCACTTAATGATAAGTCTTGGAAAAGCATCTAATTGCTTTAGGAAAGGTGATTATGCTGATGATGGTGAAATGCTGACAATTAGTTAAATTAGTTGCTTCCAGAAGCTTCTCAGACTATGGCACCAGTTTTGCTGTTGTTTCACAGTAATAGGTCCCTCCAAGACTAAATTTTATGCAATTGGTCACTGAATCTTGCCCAATGTGAACATTGATTTCAATGAACACTGGAGGATGGGGAAGAAAGGTGTTTCAAAATACTGGCAATACTACATGGTCAGCAAAGATTAAATCTACGTCAAGATTTCCACACTGAATGGCCAAGCACTAACGTAGTGGGTTACTGAAAGAAAGCTGTGTTATTCTCATGTAAAGTACTGTTATCATGAAAAGGAAGATGAGCACTCTGTGTGATCTGTAGGACCCAGTTCAGCAAAGTCCTTAAGAAAGTGCTTAAATTGTATACATTCTTCTTACTTTTTTTTTTTTTTTAAATCTTGGGTTAATTGTGGTCTAATTGAACATTGTTTCTGAAGTCTGTATAGATAGCACTCATGATATAAATGCTGTTTACAGTGGAGGAAATATTAAGAAAATTAGTGACTTTTGGCAGGTCAATGTAGATGCAGCAGTTAGAACTGACATAATTTTTCAATATAACAAGTCATGCTGGTCAAATAGCATTCAACTATTGGAGACTGAAAGCAACTTAATAATCTAACTTAAAGATCTGTGTAGAAGTTACCAAGTGTGGTCAAAAAAAGATCTGAATGAACAGAGGCTTTGGGAGTTCCAGATTTATTTTCAGAGTCCAAACAAAACTGGATGGCATAATAGGTCATGGCAGAAAATGAGAGAGAGTTGTTCTCAACTGCAGTTTGAGAGAAAAGCAATGATAACTTAATATTTTATGTCATCAGCAAGAAGGAAGCAGGACAGACTGAGTTACAGATAAAATGGCATCTTCTATGGAAATAAAAAATATATGAAGTTGCATGTCATAAATGTGCTGTGTTTCTCTGACACACTGTCCTTGTTGTAATATTTACTTAATCTTCTGAAAGTAAGAATCAAAACCAGATGTTCTTCTTATTCAACATATTCATAGGAAGCACAAATTCAAGCTACAAATTCAATTTATTTTGACTGAAACAGTTTTTGGTTTAGAGGTTTCTACAAAGTTTGAATTGTTTGAGTGTGCACAGATAACTCATCACCTAGAAATTTCTAACTGAAATGAAAGTAGTGGCTCAGTCTGTACAAAACTGAATGGTACTGAGAGAGAGCAGAAAGCCAGAACTGCCCTGCATGATCAGAATGTCATCGAACTGTGTACTTTGGGGGATTTTGGCCTAGGTGATGGTAGCATCTGCTTTGAAATATCTAAAAAAGAAAAAGTCAAGAAAAATAAAAATTGTTGCATTTTATCAATGTTGGCTAAAGTGTTGATTGCACTTTGTGACAGATTCTTCACTACATTACAAATGCATGTGCTACACTACAGATACAGTCTAGGTATTAAGCCAGGACATCAATTTCAGAAAGTTTTTTCAGAGAGGTTCTCTGCGAGGTTTTGCAGATTCCCTTCATACTGCTGGCCTAACATAGAAGAGACCAGAAAAGACAGGAGTCGTTCAGAACAATTTGTCACAGTTTTGTTCTCTACTTACAGAAGTAGAATACTGTCCTAAAAACATCCATATGCAGAGGAGGTAGAATGCAGCCCCTCTACAGTTCTGTGGTCACAGATGCTGTGCTTTGCTTTAGCAAATAGTCATACTTCCATCACACTGATGTTGAAAATCTCATTCCCAAAACAATGCCTTTTCAAAATTCTTTCAAGCCCTATAAATCATCACATCAAATAGATCCCTTGGTAAAACATAAAACCCAAACACAAGTTTGTCACGTTAAGAAAATCTTTACTATCTCTTGGGCTAAGACGCGGCCAGCAGAGATTGGTGCAGAAAGTTTCACTAGGCAAGAAAGAACTGGAAAAAGAAAGGGGAGAGTATTAGATGAGTTTTCTACAGGGGCAATAGGTAGCATGGGTTTCTGAAACTAGGTTTAATCAAAGTGGCATTGCTTGTTGAAGAAGGCAGAACTGGTGACAGAAGAATGAACGATGCAGAAGGGTTTGTTGATTCCCTTCTCTGATGAGGGTTCATGTGCAGAAAATGCAGAAGGTCCTGGACCTGATCCAACAAAGAGCTTTAGAATTAGGAGCACACTTAAATGATTTGCTCTGTTGTTGCACAAGAGCTTTCAGAACTAACCCTTCAGTAACAGGTAGGTACTAATAAACCGTTACCATAAAACAAGATTCGGCATCATTGAACATACTTAGCACATGAAAAAACCTTCCCTTCATACAGAAAGAGCAATAATAAGCTATGTTTACCCAGGGTGGACAGGTGTCCTACTGGTTTTCACTTCCTATTTAGTGGATTGGTTAATCTTAAATTAAAAAAGGAGAATTTCATGACTCAGTGTCTGTTTAAATTCAGACTTTGCTTTAGGTGTGTTAGATACTTCTTAGACTTAAATGGAGCAACTTTTTTTTTATCTATTCAAACATTTTGGTAAACCAGTATCTTTTAAGTGCTTATGGTCAAAAGTCAGTGAGAAATTACTCAGAAGCCTTTGCATATGTGTTGTTAGGTATTTGTGAATTCACACATAGAAATAAAAATATCAAGATAACAGCATCGTATTCAACTCCCTCTGGGACTCATTCTTTGGAGTTTTCTCCACAGCTTAACACACCAAATACTGTAGTTTTTGCTCAGTTTTCAAAAGATTTAATTTACCTGAGTAAATATGGAAAGATCAACTTATAATGTTGTTCACTATTCAAATGTAGGACATTATGCCATTGGGTAGAGCAGTAGGGTTATTAACTGGAATTTGTCACTCATATAAATGTAGGATCAGAGACCCAGTCTGATGCTTCAGACCCTATGTTTTTTAATAGCAGAATATTTGTTTTGGCAATTAACTATGACTTTACATGCTATAGTGAAGTTCTGCTTCTCCAGATGTCCACTAGCCAAATTACACGAGTAATTTGTTCTGCATCTTATGGAAAAAGTTGTGGCTTTAAAGTTTTCATGAATGGAGAAAGTTAGAAACATGAAACACTGAAAATACCCAAACCAAGAAGGGAAGTTTACCAAATATTTGACTCGAGAGGCTTCGGGTGTTAAATTCAATATATTGTGAGATTCATGATAAAAATCCCAACATAGGCAACAAGCTAGTTCCATATAAGTGTTTGTATTTACACAGAAGAACCACACACCTGTGGAAGATTGGTTTCCATTCAGTAGAGGAAACTGTACAAAGATGAGTGGCTCTTTTACCTTTCCACTGTACTCCTCAATTCCTTAACGTTAATTTGAGAGTATTTGCGCAAATCTTCTATACAAGCAGAATTATTAAAGGTTAAAGGCTTCTAACTTATTCTTATGAATATAAGTCCTATTATTAATTTTCCTTGCTGGGCTGGAAAGGATAGCTTGGTTACTATCCTGACCATTGGAACACTTCCAATACTCTTCCACAGCCCAAGTAACACCCCATTGAAAACAATGTGGCTTAAACTAGAAACAACTGTACCTGTCTTGCTGCCCTAGCTATGTGTGGTAAGTCCTCCAAAAACCCTACCAGCCAATATAACGCATTTTGCAGCTGGTTTGTTGGGCAATAACTTGTGAATAGGTTAATGCAGTGGGTTTCAAGACCCAGAAGGATCCCTAGCAAGTAATTAAGTAACGCAATCCTGTTGTCGATATGCTTCCAGGGACTAGTAAGAAGCCTGTGCTTCCACCAAAAATTTTCTGCAAATCAGAAAGGGTTGAAAACTAGCCATTAAAGTATAACTGTGGGGTATGATACAGGAATGACAGCTTTCTGATAGAAGATCTTAAATGTTCACAGGACGGTATTTGCTGCCTATGCTGTGCTATTTATCATAGCCTGGTCTGGGGAGAAAATCTTATTTATTTTTCTTTTTACTCTAAAGTATATTTTCTTTAAAAATTAGTTTGCAAATCTGTACCTCACAACTTTCATAAAACTGAATACTTTCCTTACTGATTTTTTTGTTTTTATTTTTAAACACAAATGAAATTTCATACTAATCTTTGTCACTGCCCCAGCTTTCAGTACTTTCTATTCTGAAGTAAGAAAGGTAGGTTTAGCCTCTAGAGTAGTTTATTCTCTATTCATGTTTCTTTTCCTTGTAACAGTAGAAAAAATTTTGAAAACTATATTCTTAAGTTTAAAAAATACTTTCTACATAACACATAGTAGCATTTTAATATTTCAGTGAACAAACTGGGAAAACTGTAATGTTTTTTAGTTGGGTTTACAGCAGTATTTTAGCTATTGATGGTAGCTAATATGTCATTATTCAAATTACTAACTCAGAACAGATAAAAGCTGTCAGCCTAGATTTTCAGGGAAGAATATAAAGATAAATAAAAATTTAAAAAATAAATAAAAGAGAGTAAGTATCCTTTTCTTAGCTCCACATTAATTTTAAGTCAGAACTACTGGACATTTTGGGAAGGAAACATCTGCAGTCCAGGAACGGATTTACTCTTTTCATACGGCTGCTTTACTACATACATATTTTAAATGTCATAACTTCATTGACACTTATGCAGATTAAACTAAAACCAATTCCATTACCTACAGTCAGGGTGAGGGTGATTTTGCTGCCATTGCTTACTGCAGCCCTGCACAGTCAGAGAAACGAGAGGCTGATTTTCATCTCAGATACAGAAGTCTAACATCCAGCTCAAATTTATTTGCTCGAGAGGAGGTGCTCCTGACCTCGGTGTGAGTGGAAAAGTCCGTTTGTCACAGACTTGACACACCCTTTTTGACATTTTGCTCTTGTCTTCCTTTGATACTCATTTCAAGAATTATACAGTAATCAATATTTTGTGGTTGAAAACAAATCAATATTTGTTTTCTCAAAAAGACAAAATAAAGTATCTTCTGTTTCAATTCATATGCATAGTTGCACTGTCACTTGTTGGATCTTTTCCACTGTCTTTCCAGCAGTAAGGTAAGATAATTTAATGCACATTTTAATTTTAGTGCAACAGTAAGACAGAAGGGAAAGTATCTGTTCATTGATACTTAGAAACCTTTGTTTGGGTAGAAAGTAAAAAATAACAAATGGAAAAAAATTTCCAAGTGTTATATTTAAGGAAATTATTCATTTAAAAGGGAAAGTAATATTGCTAGTGTTATGTATTTATGTTTCACAAAACTGCCATTTATCTTGCTCCATGTAATACTGATAATTGCTCAATTAGGCCTAGTAATACAAAGTATTAAGGGGAAAGTAACAAACATGTGGAATCAGCCCTACATACCAAATCAAATCTCCCACAGTAAATACTGTTTCAGTTTAAGTGTACAAACGGCCTGATACGCACACGCAGTGTGGGAGCTGGAACATTCAAACACAGCTTATTATATATATTATAGAATAGTTACTGAGGTACACTGCGAATTGAAAGCAATCTAATGTAGTATGTAAATCAAAACCATAAAAAAGAAAGAAAAGGAACAGGTTATAAAGAGAAAGAATGCGGTCATTCTGTAGGAGCATCTTGGAACCAGAATGCTGTTTATTGCAGGTTTTTAAAATAAGCTATTTTTGAGGCAATAGTGCACACACTGTCACAGTGAAAGTGTGTCTTTGCTTTTTCACACGTGATGGTGGGATCTTTACATGGGCATGTGTGTTGGTTAACACAAAAGAAAGTTATCAGGTGATCTTCAAAGGAAACCGGAAACCCCACTAGTAACAATTTCAGTTTATATATTATCCATTATTTTTGTTGGTACTACACAGACTGCAGTGCCAGTGTAATATAATCTTGACCACTTGGCCAGGAGGAGCCATGCCTCTGAACTCCAATCATCTTCCGAAGAGCTCTGCTCTGCACTGCGAGAAGGGGTTATTATTCAGACTGATGACCATGTGTCTGCTGGTGCAAACAACAGTGCAGCACGACCTAGAAGAAAATACGCTTTCATTTGGCTCTGATGTGAGACGTGTGGAAAACTGTGTTTCCAAAGACCTTGACCCATTTGCAAAGAGACTTTTTAATGCAGCCAACGTTCAGTGAAATGTAAGGGTGGTATTTAGTACTGAAAGAGACCTTCTGGGTTACCAAATCCAATTCTTTGCTATTGCAGGCAACCATTTCACATAATCCCTTCCATCAAGGTCCAACTGAAAAGCATTTAGAGCCTTTTCTTTTTATTACTTCAACGAGACGGTAATTTCAGAACCTTGCTGCTCTAATGGCTCAAAACCTTCCAGCCTAAGTGTATCCACAGCCCATTCATACCCATTCGTTCTTCTCTGTTCCCAGGAATGAAGATAAATGGCTGTACATCGCAATCATTCCCCCAGTTTCATGTGGCCATTGGTTTGCAGCTGTGTTTGAAGCTGTTCCATGTTTGGACAATTCTTCACACAAGAGCCTCAGAAATGTGGTGTGCAGCGTGCAAGGAAGCATGAAATCTGGAGGGACACCACATCTCATAGCCCCTGAACGATGGCACAGATGCCATTCTGTAAGGATTGGGCACTACCACAATTTAGTAAGCACAGCTGGACCCTGGAGGGCAGCTCCTGAACACATGTGAAGTCCAGCAGTCACTAAGTAAAAAGGGAGGGGGAGAAGCCAAAATATCCCTCTGACCCAGAATTAAAAATTATGAGACTTGCAGACATTCTAGATACATGGCAAAGGTAAACTCTGGCAAAGGTATAACAGCAATCAGTTGCAACAGCTTCATTTACATGGAAAGGTACGGGGATTGCACACGTTACATACCGATACATGTGTGCATTTATAAAGAGGCATATATGTATTCACATGACTAATGAAAACAAGACATTCAGAAAATGCTTTAAAAACAAAATACATCAAATCCTGTTGCTCCATTCTGAACTCATCCAGCTGTGACAGAGTGCTGCAGCATACAGAGCATCCCGCATTTCACAGCAAAGGTAGCAAGAGAGGAAGTATTATCAAATCTGAATTCAGTCCTTCACAGACACTTGAGAATGGCCTTTCATGATTTATTTTCTTTCATGCAGCTGAGAGAGGCATAATCTACTGAACAAATAAAATATTGCCTGCCTGTCAGTGGAATGCTGCAAAGTTGTATTTGTTTCAAAGAAAGCAACACCTGGTGTTGTTTTATTCAGACTCAATATTTTTGTTTCTTTCATCACATAAGTTAAAATGTAGCTTTCGTTTTAATAAAATTAATCTCTCCTTAAGCCAGTGGCAGTGGCATAAACTAAGGCAAAATTCAGCACATTGAGTTACAATGAAAGACAGTTTGAAAAAAAAGGTTATGAAGCCAATACTAGCATCCCAGCACAAGAAAAATGATGTTGTTTAACCGGTCAGTATGCATGTGATCAGCTTCTGGCTCCCTTGTCAGCCTCAGTTTTTAGCATGCCACGGTCTCTACATAAGATACACTCTTAGATCAAATCCTAGTCGTAACTCGCGCAAAACTCTATTGACTTCAGTGGAAATTTTGACTGCGTGAGGATTGTGGATTTTGGCCAAAGGAAATAAAGACATCTAATCTCAATGCAAAGCTATGTTTCTCGTACGAGGTGATGTAGAAAAACAATGAGGGGAAAAAAAAATTAAAAATTACCTGTGTAGGAACAGAAAGCTGCAAACGCTCTTCAGTTTCTGCCTGTCATCGCACCAGCTGTTCACCCTCTCTGCCCTGGGCTTCCTCCACCAGAACGGAGTCCCTGTCTTAACCGAGGGGACTGCCGCTCCACGCTGCCTGCTGCCGGCCCTGCGCCCC
>NW_010547967.1:0-740 GCF_000687285.1 Phaethon lepturus | reverse complement strand
CTGGTCCAGCAGATGTCCCCGAGGTGTCCCCGTTGTCCCCAAGCCATCCTTGGTGTCCCCAAGCTGCCCTTGGTGTCCCCAGGCCACCTTTGGGTGGCTCAGCCTCGTTCTTGACGTCTCTCAAGCCGCTCGCGGTCAGCCATGGGTCTCCACATTGGCCTCGTGACCCGTTTTTGGCCTCACGTCCTGGTCTAGAAGACCCCGTAGTGCGTCCCTGGGTCTTCCGGGACGTCCCCAAAAGCTCATCCCACCGTCCCCCAGATACTTCCGCAACCTCTGCTCCGACGACACCCCCATGGTCCGTCGCGCCGCCGCCTCCAAACTGGGCGAATTCGCCAAAGTCTTGGAGCTGGAGCACGTCAAGAGCGAGATCATCCCCATGTTCTCCAACCTGGCTTCCGACGAGCAGGTAGGAGAATTCGGGAACGCCGGAGGCGACGGGGACGGGACGGAGCTTCCTCCTCGGACCTTTCTGGTTCTTTCCGCGGCCGTCGGCTTTTCCGGCAGGATTCGGTGCGGCTGTTGGCGGTGGAAGCTTGCGTCAGCATCGCCCAGTTGTTGCCGCAGGAGGAGCTGGAGGGTTTGGTGATGCCGACGCTGCGGCAGGCGGCCGAAGACAAATCGTGGCGCGTCCGGTACATGGTGGCCGACAAGTTCACCGAGGTGGGGAGGAGCTGGGGGGGGACGTCGGGGGACGTTTGGGGATGTTTTGGGAGACGTTGGGGGACATCTGGAGAGGT
>NW_010547966.1:244251-248435 GCF_000687285.1 Phaethon lepturus | reverse complement strand
GGCGGAGCGGGCGGGCAGAACGGGGGTTATCTGGGAAGGAAACGGAGACCTTTTGGTTACAGATGTGGCCTCCGTCTACGCACGCCATGGGCACAGCAGAGAGAAAGGCGCTGCGTTGCCCGTGCCTTGGCCAGGTGATGCTTCAGCACCTCTTGTGTTTCCCGTCCTGCAAAAATAGGAAAAAAAAACCAAAACAAAACTAAAAACAAACCAGCCAGCATCCATTCCTATTTGCCAGTAAAGCTGCAGATAGATAACCAAATTGATCTAGCTTGGTCTCTAGGTGGTATTTATTTCCGAAAGGCAGGCGGAAATCTAGAGATGGATGAGATAAGCACCTGCCTATCCCTCCTGCCTCCGCCCCAACTTAAAATCGCTGGGATGAGCTTGCTGTCAGCCCCTTGAGTTCAGCCGGCAGACAATTTAGCCATTGTTTTGTCATTTATTTTAAGCGATCTGCAGCTGTAGAGGTAGTAAAATATCTCTCCTGGTGCAGCTACTTGGATTTTTTTCTTCTTGCCTTTTCTCTTAAAGAGCCTTCTAAATAGTTAAGACGTGCTTTTCTGCCCAACTGACAACCGTGAACACCCACAACTTAAAGCCGGCATTACATTGCAAATCAGGGGTACGATTCAAACGAGAAATATTTACTTTATTGCCTGCTCATTTGCCCGCTAAGGGGGGGAAGAAAGCACTCTGCATTTGTTAGGCAGAGTCTAGACATAAGGGGAAAAAAACACTGAAGCCTACAATAACAGTTGTGTCTTTAGTGGGAATGAGCCTGGGATGAGCTCGGCAAAATGGAATTCATGCTGTTTATTTGGCAGTGGCTCGGACACTTTTTAAGGTTTTTGGGTTTTGTTTTTTGTTTGTGGGTTTTTTTTTCCCATTTGCTGGATTTTTTTTATAAAGATGTTAATGACATGCTTGAATTTATCATTCTTATCCCATAGTAAGCTGGAAAGCTTCACAATCCTGACTGAAAAGGGAACTCCAGAACCAAAACTGTCAAGCTGCTGATGCTGATGTGGTTTAACAAATGAAAAATAAACAAGTGCATGTAGGGAGCTGAACAGATTGGCAGAATATAGGCGGCCTGAAGGGCTCGGATACCTTTCCTCTCTTGCAGCTTAACCTTCACAAACCTATATCAAAAGATCCAATTCATTTGCTGAAATTCTCCAAAGCGCAGGGGCACCCTCGTCTAATTTACAGGCCGGTCACATCCAAGCACCTTGCATTCTGCATTTGACAATGATTGCTAATGGGCCATTCAACTAAAGTATTTGCTTGTTAACAGGGAACAGAGCATGATAAATGTCCAGCAAGCTTGCGGCCTCCTTCAGCTTTTCAAATGCAGACTGGTGCTTATTTATGGCAGGCAAATGACAAAGAGAGAAGCTGAATTACTGTGGCCTTACGCTTTCTGTTCGAACAAGGGTTAAAGTAATTAAAGAAATAATGCAAAAACCGATGTCCTTTGTTTGCCCACCATTATCCAACATTTAGCTTTCGAACCTGCCTGTCATGCCCCATTTCAGAAATGTCCCAGATAAGGCTGGGTGGGTTTGGCAGGGCATGGAAGGAGTGGGCGATCCTTCATGGCGCGCACCCTGGGCAGCGCACGCCAGGTCTACCTGTTCCCCTACAGAGCCCTGCAGGTTCCCCTCTCCTGCAGTAAGTTTTCACTGACATAACATTAACTCGAAGCTGTGCTTAAAACACAGACGTTTTGCAATTTGCACTTCTGTTCCCTAATTGGGGGGGGAAAACCCAAAACAACACCAAAACCCCAAACCCAGAAGGAAGACGGTGGAGAGGCTTTGAGAAAACAAGCGTGTTGCACTTGGCGTGTTTCTGAAAGCCAAGTGGGAAAACAAAATGGCAGAAGAAAAAAGGGTTTTGCCATTTTGCCAACCAAAACCAGCGGTTTTTGTCCTTGCTCCTGCGCCCTCAAGGACGGGTAGATCTTCAAAACTGGAGCTGTAAAGCATACACAGGCAAGTTCCTTAAACTCGAAGTGTCTTCAGTGTCATTTTGAATTTTTTGTTGTTGTTTTTTTGTGCTTGTAAATTCATGTTTGATCTTCGCCTGAGTTTCAAAAGTCTTTGAGCAGTCTTAAATGCAGAATTACAATAGAAAATTTTAAGTTCCATATTCAAAAATCTCCTCTAGTATTTCCAGTTTGCCACTTTCCAGTTGCAAGTAGATAAACATGTTTAAGGCTTCTGTCTAGCTCCTGTTCAACTCCATGACAATACTTCCAGTGATTTCAATATTACATTAGCCTGCAAGGGCTTTACATTATAATTGTTTTTTCATTAAAGGCAAAATTTTAATTTTCTTATAATGAACAAAATCTATCATTTAACTTGAGGAGAAAGAACATCCAGATGTTGTTTTTTTTTTCCTGTTAACTGTGATGCAGAGAAGTTTCCTTTGATGTGATTATATACATTGTCAAAGACAGCGAATAAGGGCAGAACCTCTATCTTTTTTGGCAATCCTGGCCAGCCAACACCCCATGTTTATTGCGGTATCAGCATGGTAATTATAATGCAGCTGATTTAAACTTTGATGTAATAGTCTATGCTTTCTTCTGGTTTTAAATGTAGGTTCCAAGCCAGAAAAGATGAAGGCTGGTAGAGGATTGTGTTTCTAGGTGAATCATTCCTGATGAATGGCATACACATAACTGTATGATGGGTTTTCTACCGATAGTGTTCTTTTTGAACATCTCATGGTTAATGGCTAAAATAGGATTTGCAAAACTTTATTTAGTAGGATTCAAAGCTGTGTACACTTTAAAGCGTGATCAAGTTTTACACGTGCCAACAGAAAATGAGAAACTATTCAGCTCGTCTTACACGGGAGGATAGGTTAGACGGTGGAACGATAATGTTACACTGAAAAATCTGTGATGGTGCAAGTTGCTGCCCACTGTTTCATTAGCTTTTCTTTGAGTAGTGCATCTACTTAGGTACCCAAACCAAACAACAGCGGTGGGAAAGGTGAACAATGCACTGCGAAGGGAAGTGCATGTTAAAGCTAGTAAGTGGGATTTAAAATTTTTTATTATTATTAGTTAAGGCCCAGTCGCAATTGGACGCTATTTTATTTTGGATTGGGAGTTCTGCCAGACTCCAGCCTGTCAGAGCTGAGAAGACTCAAATCAAGTCCAGGCCTATTTCTGCAGCAAACGGGAATCCTGGCTCCTTGCCTGTGGATTCATTCAGGAAGGCCCATCTGGCTTTTGATGTTCTGCAAGTTTGAAGCAGTTTGTTTAAGGAACCTATGCAGTGAGCACTGGTGAAAGCACACATAACCGCGCTTCTGACTCTTCGAGTGGTGCATCCTTTCGCGTTTGCATTTTTGCTGGTGCTTGCCATCTGCTTACCTACTGCCTGAGCAGCAGTTGGTTTCTATACCTGACTGGATAAAAGTGTAAATTCGGAGCTGGGAACATCTTGACTCCTTTTGAGGATTTGCAATCCCATAGCATTCACGATCCGCACTTCAGTTGCTTTCTTCATGTTTAATTAATTTCAGTTTAGTTCAGAAACAGTCTCGCTTAATCACTGCACAACACTTGACCTTTAGGGTTTTTCTGGGTTTTCTTTTTCCAAGGTATTTCCGAGCTCTATAGATTAGCTGAACAGGGAAGGTCATGTTGGCAGGCAAGATTACTAGTCTGTGTGATAAATATTTTAAAAGAGACGATTTTTAGTAGTAGTCATTGCTGCTTCTACTTTTTATCAGCCCGTTTTCAGACACATTTTGAAGAAAAACAAAAGCCGAACTGCCATAATTTATTGCTTATTGTAGTCTTTTCTGTTCTGTGGAGTGGTGTGTGACAGCAAAGGCAAGCAAGATTGCTCTGTGCTCTTAGGGCCTGACTCGGGAAACCAGCCTTGTTCAGAAAAGCTCATGTTAAGCATGCACTGAATGCTGAATATTTTTGCTGAAGCAGGACGAATTTAAGCATGAGCTGTCTTGAACCAAGGCCAGAGTGAAAAGTTTTTTGGGGGTTGGACAAATACAGATCTCTCTGATGCTTTGTTACTTTTTTTTTTTTTTTTTTTGTATCAGAAAATTATGTCAGAAGCTACGGCCCTGCCTGCACTTGGAATGAGTCTTAATTTCTGTGTAGCTTGCCAGTAGTCAGCGAGTTAAAATGGAGTGGC
>NW_010547966.1:230426-244221 GCF_000687285.1 Phaethon lepturus | reverse complement strand
TGCTGAACCCCTCCGATGGACTCTTCCACCTGGGGCAGGGATGTCCGATCTAGTGATGAATGCACTTCTGGACCTTTACAGGAGTTTTTAAACTGCTCCATTGTCAGTTTAGCTTAATTTGAGAGGCTCAGACCTGCAGCGGGCCAAAATCTGGTTCGTGGTAGGTCAGATATTACTAGTGCCTTGGAGCTGGCAGTGGCCGCTCGGTTGTATTCTGCTTTTGAAAGTCAGTCGAACTTTGGAAAAGTTTGTATTTAATATAAGAACGTAGGAGCTCCACACTTGCGAGTGTCTGAATCTTTGGGTTAATGTGAGATGCAAGTGCAGACTGACTGTAGATCTCCCATTTGGATTTTTGCTCTATGTCATTTTCTCCCACCCGAGAACCCTCTTTTTAGTATAAAGAGAAGAAGGATGCGGTATAGGAGTGATAGAGAGTTGTAACTGGATTCTGAAAATCTTTTGCATAACGATAATTTGCCAGAATAGGTTTGGTTTGTCATGCAATGCTGTTACTGATTTGGCATAACTTTTCCTGAAAGTTGTGAGTTAACTTGTTCTACTTCCAGTGTTTACTTATGCAGGCAAATGGTATGCAATAATGTATTTTCTAACAACTGCAAAGCAGCTGAAATTTTTTCTTTGAGTTTGAGATACAATCACCGATTATTAATGTCTCATCAAGTAACAAGACAGTCCCCGCCCTCTTTTATAGACTTTGCTTGGAGCATGTCTTGGAACAAGACTGTACAGGTGCGAACAAATTGTAGTTAGGAGAAGGAAGACTGCAAACTTCAGTTGGTATCCTTGTATTGTGGCTGACATAAGATTTGTTTCTGTATTAGGAACAGTGGAGAAGAACACAGAATAGCATGGTAATGGAACAATCTGGTTTTACTGTTTCTTTCTTGTGATTTATAGTGCCCTTGTTGAAAAGTAGTTCTTTGGCAAATGCCAGCTGCTCTCTGTTAGCTTTCTAAAAGCAGAGACTTTACTGACTTGTGTAAGAAGCACACATGGTTTGGTTTGACTTTCTGTTCCATGCTGACTACTGCTCTGCATCTTTTCAAGAAAGCGGCATCTTTCTTGGGTTTGGCACACCCTGTCTCTACGAGCACAAGTCAAGTAGAGCAGTGGTTTTGTGTTACGCTGAGTGCATTGCACAGATTTTTTTTTTATTTTCTTCAAAAATCCAAACCATATAAATACCTGATTATCTTTGCTGTGAGAGCAAAGAACTACTTTAATATTCCCAGTAGCATATTTTGAACAACAATTCTTTAATTAAAACAGCATTGGTCTCTTCCTGTATTTCATGGCTAGCAAATGAGAGAAAACACCAGTGTTAATATCAAAGGGAGTCAGTTTTCATTACAGTAATGGTTCAATTGTGCAATGCTGTAGGCAGTGAAATTTAATATTATTGTGACTTGTATTGTAATTGTAGGATGACAGAGGAAAATGGATTAAGTTTAAATACAAGTGTACACAGCAGCACATGGACTTTGTCAAATGGAAGCTGAGGGTTGGGGCAGGACAGGTCCCCTTCTGGCTCTGTCATAATGAATTAGTATTTTGTAAATAACTGGCCACTAGACTATAGATTTATTACCTTTTGTAGATATATGTGGACACACGGAGACATACATGGATTCTGTACTGACTGTAATTGCAGTGCTGAGTTGCAGAACGGGTTTGTGCCTGTAGGCTCGCAGGGTATTTGAATGTCTAGGCTTCTTGTCTTCACCTTTCAAGAAAATACTCTTGCCTGCCAGTTTGTGAAGTTTTCTTCTGAAGGATACACCCATCCTTTCAGTTAAGGGATTGCTAACACATGAATGGCCTCAGACTGGAAAGCCCTTTGTCATTCTTTTCTTCCTGATGAATAAAACCAAACTCAAGTTGCAGATGATCTTTGCTTTAGAAGATTGTGCTAGAGAGACAACTAGCATTAGTGAGCAATATCCCCTTCTTTCCCAGCTGCCCATGTACATGCAGATTAAATTGGGAAATGGTAGTTTAAACCATCCATTAGTGATCTCTTCCATGGAAGATTAGGGGCAATGAAAGCTAGATGTCTCATTTGTTTACAGTGCAGGCAAATGGAAGATGTCCCCAAAGCAGTGCCTGGTAGTCTACTAGTGTGTAAACATGGTGCTCTGTCTTCTTACCCCGTATCTTCACGGTGTTTCTCAGACATCTGTTCGTGTTGGAACCTGTTCTAATGTTAAAAGTGCAAAAGGGGGCAGTAAAGTGCTATCCAAAAAATGGTTGGGCTTTAAGGGTATTTTTTGTGGCAAAAGTTGCATTTCACAATAGGCTCATAATCGCCCTTATTTCAAACACTGATCACATGAATATCTTCTGTTTGAAAGGCTTACAGATGTCACCAAAGCATATCGTTAAGCATTGTGGGAACGTTTGCTGTGTGTATTTCCATGTTCTGTCCTTTAACCCAGCCCTGAAACATGCTACATATTTGGAAGGAATTGAAGGCAGGAAGCTTTTCTCAGATATATTTAGGATGTAGCTATACAAAGCACTTCTGAAAGAATTCCAGCTTTGCTAATCGTGTCTGGTTCTCATGTTGTGCATTACCAGCACCATGTTTCTGGGAAAACAAAATGAAGAGAATGCTGAGGCTAGGGGTTTATGCTTGAAGTACTAAAGTGGGTAGTGGTGGCATGGGTCAAGAGTTGGGCTCTCTTCCAGACCCACATGCATCATTTGTTAAGAGGTAACTAGAAAGAGCAACTAACTACAATGCACCTACTGAGTGTTTTCTCTTTCAAAAATTCCTCAGAATAAGCCATTTATACAGATTGGCCGCTACTCTCCACTGCAGCCACTTGCAGTTTTTAAATTCTGTGTAGAAAGCATGTTTCTGCTAAAATGCGATAAAAAGGAGAATGTCCCTGTGTGTGTTTCCATGCTTGTGCGTGAGAGAGCGAGCAATGATTTGAGGAGTGACTCCCCATTTGCTGAAGCTGAGTGAGTCCAGCACTGTCGTGAGGTTCGTATTTCTGTAAATGCTGATGAAATGTTAATATAATACGCTTTAAAATAGAACATTGGTCATATCCATCTTCCTCCCCCCCCCTTAGTTAGGAACTGTCCTGAAGCACATTAGCGGTTCTTTTGTGGTAACCAGAATTGATTTTGTAAATGGATCAGAATTCTCTAGTGCTTTAAGTACTTTCAGCAGAGCAGTAATTGCTTTCTGCACAATAATACAAAAAGTTAATTGCTATTAATAGTACTTTATGTGGAGGTCATGTATGAAAACTGAATATAAAATCTATATTTAAAAAACAATTCCTTTGTCAACCTTGGTAAAAAAACAAATTGTACATCTTTTCAGCATTTCAAGCCTTACCCATATGGTAGGGTTCTAAGCCAGGCTGCATGTTCTTGTGCAAAAAGCCCAGATCTTGTTTCCCATTGTAGAGGAAAAAGCAAACAGATAGGTGTTTGCTCTCGGAGGGTTTTTTATTTAAGGCAGAGGAAAACCTGCTTCCCTTTTACGGGAGGAAAACCGCGCATCCATTTTTGCAGCCTGGATTTACTTTGGGGACGGAGGGGTAAGCACAAGTTGGTCTGAAGGTTTTAGTTATATAAGTGGGGTTTTTTCCTTTCCTCTGCGAGTGAGAGCCAAGCGAGGGAAAGGGCAGCTTTCCAGCAAAACTAAACCATCTCTTGCAGGTGGAGATGGCATCCGTTTCAAACAGATACGCCGTCTTACACCCAAAGCCTGCGTGCCATGGGGCTGGTGAGAGGGGGCTCCCGGCCCCACTGCGTCCATGGGTCACCCCGGGTTGCCACAATCCCCTGGGTGGGAATTGCAGAGTCAGCTACCTCTCCCCGAGCCCAGGACTGGGGTAGCCCTGGAGGAGGGTCTGCGGCACCTCCTGTGGCTTTACTTACTTTTTCCATGGGATGAGATCACATCCGTAACCTCGTGCATCGCAGCTTTTAAGGAACTGGGTTTTTCTCTTATAGAGTGTGTCTCCAATAAGACGTGCGTGGTGCCGGCTTGTGGGTGACCTCCTTTTGTGTATGCAAAGGGTAAAAGGGGTATGGTTCTTGCCAAATACCACGTCTTGGCGGCGGGTCCTGTGCTCTCTCACGTGCGAGGCACCTTTAGACTTGTGACAGTCCTAAGCTGAATGGAGCAAAGAAGTGTCAGTATCTCTGCGGCAGCAATCGTCACAAGAGTTATTTGGTGCGGGAAACTCATGAGACATCTTTCTAGGAGACCGGTCAGGGCATTTTCTGACATGTTTGGAGAGGCATAGTGTCTGTGGGTACAGTGGAAGCTCTGTGCCTTAGGGTTGTTATGCGATGGTACAATTTGACTGTCAAATCCTGCAGGTCCATGCAAAAAAATGTTTTCTTTGGGGAGAAGAGTATGCGCTCTCAGCCCATCCTTATTTTACACCTATTAACAATCCTTTGTTGTATTTTAAACACTTTCCTCTAGTGTTTTGCAAAAGGTAATGTATTGAATTGCTAAACAAAACAGCTAAAATTTAATACACGCCCCTTGTTCCCTGTCTCCTTAAAATTTTGAGACGGCGTAGTACTGCTGCAGAATCATTCTTGTGTAATTTATTAAGATTTCAGTTGTGAACATACATACTGCATTGTCTTGCCTTACTGCAGTCAGTGGAAGTTTTGCACCTGGTTTCAGTAAGAGCAGGTTCAGGAAGAGGCACCAAGAATGGCTTCCATTTGCATGGCTACTTGAGGCACACAAAATGGTGGCATCACTACCATTTTGTGTCCAGGGTGGTGGACACACCTTGACCCTGGACAATAACCCTGGACCTTTCCCTTTTTCAGTGCGCTGCAAGCCTTTCCCCCAGGTAGTTGGAAAGAAGATGGGCTCCTTTGGAGTTGAGGAAGGGGGAGGACAAGGAGGTGCCATAAACCCCAGGATGGAGATGAGCTGCCGGTTCAGGGGACGGTTCCAAAGCCTTTAAGGTCTTGCTGTGGGTTTTATTACCAGAGAGCCCAAGCCCCGAAAAGAGATTCATCCCTTCCAGTGGAAGTGAGAAATACAAGAGCTGCAGCTTTAGAAACTTGTGTTATGGTATTTTATAATCTGGCTTTGAATAATGTGGTACTTACTTACCATTAAAGATCTTAAGGGATGAGCGTGAATATATTTGTTTATTTATTTGTTTGAATTCCATTTAGTTTCTAGCCTGCAAGTCCTATTAATGCAAGTAACCATTGCTTGCATGAATAGTTTCATTAACTGCGTGGAGAAATGTTACATGTAAATAAAGGTCAGCAGATTAAACTTCTTAAATTTTATTTTAAATCAAAAACATGCCTATTTAGCATGTTCTGTAAAACTTTGTTATAGTATTAAAATAATCTAATAATACCGCACTGGCAAAGAAAAGTAGCTTCCAAAAGTCACTTAAAAGAATTTTAATAATATGAAATGCGTACTACTTTTGTTTTCAAAGTTTCATTTGCTAGTCTGTGTATAAAGCCAGTCTGTTGTCTTGCTGTGTCAAATGATGGTAATTTTTCTTGCAGAGACTTCACATAAGAGTAGTGCCTTTCTTTTTAACCAAATTCTGTACCCATTTTGGGACGGAGACGCCACATTAATCTTTTTTGATGAAGCTTGTTTTTCTGTCTGTTCCAGAGCAGTTACCGATCCTCTTCTCATTGAATTCACGTTCATTTAATCCATTTAAACTGGAGTGAGACCAGTCCTACAAAATCACTGCTTCTGCAAAAAAAGGAATTCAGGTTTACAGCTGGGTATATACCTTATATCCACATGGCATATCTTTGTACAGGGTGTTGAATATGACAGAAACTAATGGGAAAGCTCTATATGGAGCAAAGGACTCACTCTTACAGAGAGCTCTGGTCTATGTTTTTGGATGTTACTCAGTTCAGAGTCTTTGGGAATCAGTAAACTGGGCTTCATGTCATTCAGGAGTCTGTGATTAGCTCACTGCTACTTCCCTGAAATCCCTAGGACCTTTTCCTGGAACTTTTTACTTGCTTTGCATCAAGCTGGTTAGACTTTTAGCTTGTTTAAATATTTCTCCTGTGGACGAAATGACATTAAAAATATGAATGTCGTTATTTTCTCAAAAGCTAGATGATGAATACATGTGCTATTTAATAACGATTCTTTTTAAACAGTAAGGACTTGTACGTGGAATGCTATTCTGTATTCTGTTTCAGTTTGCACTTGTACAAGTAATGGACTAACATACTGTGTTATTAGTATTCATGACATTTCCTTAATAAAACTTTTCAATGAATAACTTTATAGTCAGGATGGTAGTTAAACTTCATAAAGTTAAGTGAGTAGGATTCCCCAACAGAAGGTTTCAGGCTGCATTTTAAGAAATGTCTTGATTGTTCACATTTTTAGGGTTATTTTTGTTACATTAATTTAAAGCTAACTGCCTGCACCAATTAGTTCAGGTGAGGTATTAAAGCACAGAAATTTGGCACTGTTTCGCAGGCTAAATATACAAGGCTCGCAAAAAGTACTAAGATGCTTTCTAAAATAGCATTTATTTTATAATTACTAGGATATATTTAAAGCTAAGTGTGCATACATATATTTATGGTATGTGTATATATATACAGTTTTGCAAGTTGGGAAAAGCATGACAACACATTTGTTACATCAGCCAATATGGATTAACAAAATCTCTTTAAGAATTTATTTTTCTAAGAATTTTATCTGTTGATAATTTTACAGTTTCAGGTATGTCTGTGTAGTAAGGAGTAGTAGAATATTCTCAATGAAAAAGATTGCTGACTTTTTTTGATAATTTACTATTGCAAAATTAGTCAGGTTTGAGTGGTTATCATGAAGAAAAACTCCTTTATGATTTAATATAGTTGAACGTGCTAAGTTTCTGTAAAATAGAAGTAGATGCTTAAAAAATTAGTTGGAAACTGTGCATAATATAAATTTTATTTTTTGTAGAATTTCAAAATCGAATTTAACTTCTCTAGGACTTTGACCAGTAAGAGTATGTTAGTGCCAGGAACTGCTGGCCCTTAAAATAAGCATGGTACAGAAAATTATTGTAACTTTGGTGGGAGTCAGGAAGGGACTACTCTGTTGCTATTTCCTGTTCATGTGTCAGGTGAATTTTGTGAATTTTTGATCTAATAGAATACTTACTTTTAAAAAGGTTTGGGAACTCTGCATGTCGCTGCTATTTGGTGAGACTAGAGCATGCAAAGAATCTTGCTAACAAAAACGAGTTGTGAAACTTGCTAAACTTTTCTCCTGAGTTTCTGTTGGGGTCCAGGGGCTTATACTGGTACGTAGCTTTCCCAGTAAAGAACATTTGGAGCTGAAAGGCAGAAAGTTAGGAAGTTAGCTTTTTATAGAAAGCAATGGTTCCAGTGCTGCCACTATCCCGACTGCTCAAAGAGCCTGTCAGTGTCCCAAGCAACTGTTGGAGTAACGCAGCCTCCTCGGGGTCAGTCACAGGATTCTGGAAGCCTTTTCCTCCATTTATACTATATTGCTGTTTGGGGCGGAAAAAGGTTTTTTTAATTAGTTGAAGGCACATTCTGCTCAGACTTTTAAAGCCAGTTCATTAACTTTTATTTTTACAGATGCCTTCCTGCACGCATTTCATAAGCGTTGATGCTACCCCAGAATGCTTAAGGCTACATCAGCACTTTCAGAAATAAAGATTCAGGATTTTTTGCTAAACTCTACCAAGGCTGAATGTACATTGTCCCTTTTTTTCCCCAGATACAAGGTTTTCAGAAAAAGGATCATAAAACAGTAGTCTTAATCCTCCTGACATTTAATAAATAGCTTCAGAAAATGCTTAGTAGCCAGCAAATGATTTATTTAAAGCCTTTATGAAAATACAGTAGCACAAGTATTACACAAATGCAGGGATAATAATCATGCCTACTACTAACAGGCCACTGTAAATTTTGTGGTCGAACTGAAATGCATGAGGTGAAACTTTTTTTATTCTCTCCATCCATATTTGTGCTTCATTGTTGTAAGAAAATAAGGAAAGTAAATTGGAAAAATGTCTTTCTCGAAAGGTCATGGTCAAAACTGCAAACCGTGGAAAACATTTCAATACAATCAAGTTCTCAGATTAATCCTTTCATTTTCAGCCTTTTTTCTTTCCTAATCCCATCAGCATTAGATCCTGCAAGTTCAGAAACTCAAGTGGAAGGAGATTTACCAAGTTTAGTTCTCAAACCTGCACAGACTTCAGAGCCATAGCAAGAATATGTCCGTGCCGTAAAGTCTGACGAGTGCATCGTTTTAGACCTCTTGTAAAATGTGTTTTAGCTGTCTGTTGGGGGTGGTTCTGTCCTCCACCTTTTATGGGGCAATTCCTGGCTGATTAACTTCCCGAGCCGCGTGCACGCTCCGGTAGCTGCTGCTGCGGGCTGCCTGGCAGGCCGTCGCGCAAGCCGTCCTCTTTGCGCGCGGAGCTTGCATGGAGAACGTATACCGCTGCTGCTTCGTCACGTACACGTGTATGTACGCAAAGCCTAAGGCTGGAGCCGGCGTTTTTTGGTGTTCAGGGCGGCTGTTAGGTCATATTATTGATAATGCCGGATAGGTGCGTGTTCCTAACCTGGGAATCTACATGGATTAAAGTAAAAACAAAGATCCAGTCCTCAGTGATCTCACGTGTTCCGTGTTACCCGTTCCCATTACGGGAGGAAGCGTTGCTGGCAAGGAGAAATATTTGCAGCGGCGGGATCGTGCAGTGACCAGCCTTTGTCCTGGCGTGCAAACGGGGGAGTACGAGGAATTCTCATCTTTCTGGTACGACACCGCTGCCCAGGAGCAAAGCAAAACGGGGCTGTGGCCAGAGAAGGTGGTAAAGTCAGTCACAGGTGACCGAGGTCGCCTCAGGAGCTCCTGCTTTCACCCGGTCGGAGTTGATCCCCGCGGAGAGCCTGAGCCAGGGCCCGTGCTGCTCCCTGGGAACGGTCGCTGGCTGGGCCCTTCCCTCCTCCCGCCGCTCCCCCGGCGCCCTTGCTGCGCGGGCCTCTCGCGCCGTCGTCCCGCACCGCACCAGTGGTTCCGAGGAGAATGCGTTTCCGCCTTTCCATTTCTTTCACCGTTTTGGCTCTCGGGAGGTGGTAGTCACTGCATTCCTTCGGCGTGTCCGAAAACCGGCGGGGGAGGCGCGGCTTCGCCCTGTCCCCAGTGCATTCTGGTTGGAACAGCCGTGGCCAAGCCTAGTTTCTGTAGTCTGGGGATCATTAGCCTGCACGACACAAAAGAGCGCAGTGATTTGTACGTCAACAGTCGCTCTTCTTGCCATAACACTTCATTGTTCTTTTCCCCTAAATCTGTAATTACATGTCTTTGTCCTGCTACGTGCTTGCTTCACAACAAATACAATTCTTACACAGGCTTTGTGAGTGAAAATAATCCCAGTCAGTTAGCAGAGATCATAAACTTGCATTGCGTGGGAGCAAGTGGTTGTAAATGATGGATTCGAATTTTGGGGTGTCGCATCATCCTTTTCTCTAATGTAGTAAGTTCTCCCCTGGTACCTCTACGTGCTGGTGGGCTCCTTTAGCCAAGCCAGAGGCTGGAGGTCACCGACACCTAGAGCTTTGTTCTGCTTGGGCCTTAATACTCGAATTTAAAGTTTCCAGGAAGGTTGCCTGTGAATAAGCTAGATCCACTACATGTGCTGTTTAAGTGCTCGCACTTGGAGAAGGGTGTTCATTAAAAGGCAATTGTTTCAGTTGGTTTTTCAGGCCGATTCTCCATTAAGGAAGATCTGTGGAAAAGGTTGGCAGGCAGGAGAAAGAGGAAAGAAAGTCAGGCTTTTTGGTCTGTGCATTCGAGGATGTTGTGGTGTTGGCTGTAGCTCTAAAACATGCACTTTGCCTTAATTGGAACAAATACATCTTGCAGAGAAAGAAACAAACAAACCCGCTGTGGCTTTTGTCCTTGTGAGAATAAGGGTCCTCGTTTCGTGGATGAATCAGTACTATAAGTAACTATTTATGTTTTTCTTTTGTGAAGAAATGGTGAAGTTTGCCTATTAATCAATACAAGTAGGAAAACTAAAATACCGAGTCTAACCCCAAACATCACTGCCAGTTTGTGTAAGAAGTCTTCAATGAAAAAAAAAAAAAAGCACACCCATGTTTCACTTGTATCACAAGAAAAAAAAAAGCTAAAGTAATGACGGTAATGGTGGAGTTTATGAAGAGAAGAAATCACTGTAGTGTAGCGGTCACACTGTCTTGGAAAAGTGTTTTATCAGAAGCATGCGTGGTCCTTGGGTCAGGTAGATCTCTGCCCTCTCCAGGTCTGTAAGCATGGTCCTGGCGAGTGACTGATGTTCCTTTCTGTTATACTAGTAACATCAATCAGCATCTTAATATGTTGTTAACTCTTAAAGTCTAAGCTGTTTCCTTTCACACATGGCTGCTCAGGGGGTTTGAAAGATTTATCCTTGTCATTCTCCCATGTCCAAAATTAGCAAAATATGTGCAAGGATAGTAGAAATGTTAACAAAGCTGAAAAACAGGATTGTAGCCCATCAGACATTGTACTAGCTGCTGTAAATGGCCAAATGTGGAAGGAATGGTAGTGCCTGCCAGAGACGTAAAACCTTCTAGAGTTCCCCAAACTGGGATGAAGACTATAAAACTCAATCCATCTGTAATTTCCAAGATCTAAATAAACATCTTGTTGATATTAAATTGAGTCAGGCCCAAACTATTAAGATCTGGTTTGCTCAGTCTGTCATTTTGGTTTTGGAAACTGTGTGTTTGTTCCTTTCTGTCCATTGCAATTGCTACTTTTCTGGATGAGGTTTTATCAAGTGTCTCACATTTTCCCTTTTTTCTTTCTCCTTCTCTCCTCTTTTCTTTCTTTCTTTTTTTAGATTCCTTCCTGGACAAGGATTGGTACTATATCCACAGATAGGAGACAAACTGGACATTATATGCCCAAAGGTGGACTCTAAAACTGTTGGCCAGTATGAATATTATAAGGTCTACATGGTTGATAAAGACCAAGCAGATAGCTGTGCTATTAAAAAGGACAATACACCTCTACTCAACTGTGCCAAGCCAGATCAAGACGTTAAGTTTACCATCAAGTTTCAAGAGTTCAGTCCTAATCTCTGGGGCCTGGAATTCCAGAAGAACAAAGATTATTACGTCATATGTAAGTTCCAACTATCAGTTGTTCATTCTTTTAAATATAATTGTTCGTTCTTTTGTATGTTGTCTTGTACGTTATAAGAAAATGTGAAAATCTAAGGAGAATGTGAAGGGGTTTGTATTTTTTTCTCTGACAATATTTTCTTGCCATCATATTTTTGACATTATTCCTGACTTCCATGGGGCCTCTGTCTCTTTCCTCCTCGGTTTGTGTAAACCAAATTAGATGGTTATTTGTATGCCTGTAAAAGGCTTCTCCTTTTGTGCATAATGTCATGTCCTGTATTCACAAGGGAAGTTGTGTGCAGCTAAACCGTGACGTGTTTCCTGCTCACAGCTCTGCTGATGTGCCATGCTATTGGCCTTGCTCTCAGGTGTCCTTACGCCGGGAGTGGGGAGTGAGGAGTAGGGTGGTCCGGCCATTCTGAGCTGAGGAATCCTACATGAGATGGCTGGCCGTTGCTCCGAGTGGTCCAGGGATTCTCACAGTGACCTTTTGGCTACTTTGGTGCCAACTTTGGCAGTGTCATTTCCCCACCAGGGTTACTGATGGGCTCTAGTTGAGCGTGCCTAGCTGCAATACGTACCTACGGTGTCCATACAGTTGCTAGGAGGGTTCTTGGGCAAAACCTAGACTAGCATGATCTCAAGTTTGCTCCTTTTTCATGGTCCTGGACTTGTCAAAAGAATGTGCGTGACACTGGCCTGTGTCCAACAGTATAAACTTTGCATGAGTTGTAGTCTGATCAGGGACTTATGGCTGAAAGCGAGTCTGGAGGTAACCACTGTGTTTAGTGATTCAAATTACTTATGATGTGTAAAGTTAATGATGTGAATCAGGAGTTAGCATAAGCTGAGACCTCAGCAGTACAACAACAATTTACATTAGTTTAGGTTTTGTCATTGTAATACTATGGCCTGCAGATCTCATTTAGCCCCATGGGGACTTTTTAAGTCTTGAGCAAGGATCACCAGTTAGTAGGAGATGGACAAATTCTGTGCATTGGCTTTTCTGCGGTTACAAGGGAGTTAGATACCTGTGTGTCTTATTTCTTGCACCTTCTTGAAATTAGAGGGCTGATACCTATTTCATGTAATGTCTGCCATTCTAAATATTTCTTAATTGCTTAGTTAAAAATATTGGTAATTTTACAAGTGCTTTAAGCAAGCATTTTTAAAATGGAAATGGAAACGCTTTTAATATAAATTTATGCTCACTTCCCAGTTACATCCATAATGGTACATGCTGTCATTATGTATAAAACAGGTTATATATCACAGAAACTGAGTTAAGAATTCACTGTATTAAATATTAAATATATAACTTATTAAGTTGTGGGAGATACAAAATACCATTTATTGGTTTTTAAGGTTTGACAAAAAGATAGCTTAATGTAGGTGCTTTCTGTATTTACTCAGGGGGTATATAAAAACCTGATCCCACTTACACAGCATTTAACTTTAACAAACTTCCCACTGAAACCCAGTACCAGGGTAAAAGCGGCAAGATTAGATCTTGAGAGGTAGTTGTCTGTAATTCCAGTGAAAATGTGTAGCATAAAAATGCCCATCCTCAAATAGTTGGCTTTAATGATGAAATATGTTCAGTATTTAGTGCTGCTTTTAAAAACATCCCCAGCAGACCAGCTGTAGTGGAACAAATGGCACTTTTACAATTACTACTTGAAAATTATGGCCACAAATGGAGCTTTCTGATACCCTGTCAGTTCTGTCATATCTATGTCATGGATTTACCCAGAGAATTATTAAGTATGTCTCCTTTTCATTAGTTTTGTATAATTATTTCATTATAGCAATAAGACATAATAGATGTTACATTTCCTGGAGGATTAGAGTATAGTTTGGTTGAAAGAACTCGCTCAGCCTTCAACCTAATGCCTCAAAAATCACACTAGCCTTGCAGTAATACTGGAGTGCCTTAGGATATTACTTTCCCTGCTCGTTCTGGCATAAACAAATG
This sequence comes from Phaethon lepturus, assembly GCF_000687285.1. Lineage (NCBI taxonomy): Eukaryota > Metazoa > Chordata > Aves > Phaethontiformes > Phaethontidae > Phaethon > Phaethon lepturus. The sequence goes on along the minus strand of NW_010547966.1, from coordinate 231,056 downwards.
GCTAATTTATCACTGTATTGCTAGCATACCAACCAAGCTGCAGCAGCGGTACCCATACATTTTAATAGGTTGGACAAAAAAAACCCACAACAACCTGAAAACCCAGCCATCCTGAAGCTAAAACTCTTGCTTTTCTATCATTCAGGGAGAAAACAATGAACTCAGTGAGGTCGGTCTCAGAAACACTAAGAGGGGTAGAAAACTAGGCCAGGGCTCAGCTAGGACACCATTTTACAGAGATACTGGAGCTAGATAGGATTTTAACAGTTTGTGTTCAAAAGCTCCTGATCTGACACAGCCTTGTCAGATGCAAGTTCTAGTAGTCAGGACATTTACTGTCATTTTTGTAAGTAAAATAACACACCTTAATCATGTATGCAGATCAGGCCGTAAGTCATTTGCGTAGTGCATCCCTGTTCCCAGACCTGTAATTTAACAGGTGTGCTTGGGCCTGAAAGGGGAATTCACTGGGTCTCCCACTGACTCTGGTACTGCTCGCTCTTTCTTTCGTTCTTTCTTTCGTTCTTTCTTTCATTCGCTTGTTCTCGCTCTCTCTTGTTTTCTCTCTCTCTCTTCCTCTCTCTCGCTCTTTTCTTGTTCTCTCTCTCTTTCCCCCTCTCTCTATTTCCC